>NC_051228.1:38843658-38916158 GCF_015220715.1 Pygocentrus nattereri
TTTTTTGAACCTCTGCCCATCTCTGCTTTGGAGAGACTCCACCTCTCTAAAATGCTCTTTTTATATCCAGTCAAGAGAATTAGTTGCAAATTGCTTCTCCAGCTGTTTTTTATTATTACCACTTACAGTTCCAGCCTTTTGTTGCCCCGTCCCGACTTTTTTGAGATACGTTGCTGCCATTAAATTCTACATGAGTTAATATTTTCCAGGAAATGGTAAAATGTCTCACTCGCAACATCTGATCTGTGTTCTATGTTCTACTCTGAATAAAATATGTATAATTATAATATAGCACACGGTTCAACGTCAGCGCAGCAGCGTAAAACTTTGGGAGAGTCTGTTCAACATAAATGATGAACTAACCTAACTTTGTGTAAATAGAGCTCAATATAGAAATATGTCCACATATGCAGTCGAGACTGACGCGGCTTTTTTCTGAATTTCTACAAACACCATTTCATTTTATAGTAAATGAGTTTGGGCTGGTTTATGTTTATGAACAGACGCCTACAGATCAACATAGTAAAGGAGCTCATCTGTGATCCTGAGTTTAAAGCCAGTTTTTATTCAACTTAAACTTGGAACTAAGTTGTAAATAAATCTGAAACTGAAACTTTGCTTGTGTGTAAAAAGTGATTTCAGAGCCACTCGGTTCTCCCTGATGGAAACTGTTTACCTTCAGTGTTTTGTGCTTCTGATCATTTTAATAGATGTCAGCGTCACTAATTAATGACGTTCTATTAAAAGACTGGTTTACCAAGAGAGACGCTGGAAGACTTTCACCTGAAATGAGTTCATGAAGCCAGTCTGGTTATAAAAATGATAACAGGACATCAGAGCCAGAATTACTCTTTTAGTACTTTTACTTTATACTTAAGTACATTTGAAGGGAAATACTTTAGTACTTTTACTCAAGTGGAGGTCTAAAGGGAGGAACTTCTACTTTTACTGGAGGAATATTTTACCTTGGGGGTCTCGACTTTAACTCAGGTACAGGGTTTGTTTACTTCTTCTCGCTGAAGAGCACTCAGTATTGTCATCCTGGCAGAGGGAGGGTTCCCAGAGGACTATTGAACAGACGAGCAGCACTATGGTTATATCATTAGATGACTCTCTCATGGTGCTGAGCACTGATGAACAATAAAGTGATTTTTTCCCCTCTTATAATTAAGGGGGTGTTCACTGTATCACTCTAGAGATTACTGTCCATTTCATGAGCTTCTTCACACACTTATTTTCTAATCTGCCTGGATTCATTTAAGCTGATCAAATATGCTAAAATGGCTAATTATGAATTATGAAGGTTGTAGGCACTACTTATGATGATGCCACTGATACAGGTGCACCAGAAAGTTTGTTGATGGTCAAATAAGTGAAATTAAGTTAACAAACTTAAATATGACATTTTACAACACATTGGCTACACGTTTTAGAGCACAGGATCTACTGAATAGTTGAATTTATTATAAGGAAAATATATAATATTAAATGTACCAAACTTTTATGCAATGCTTCGTTTTCCTCCCCCAAGTTTCATTCAAATTCAGCAAATAAATAGTTATTATGCATCACAATGTGAAGAAGTATCCAAACATTTGCATACGACTGTATATATTCAAATTCACCAACCTACACTATATTTCCATGGGGTTGTGTCACTGGTGTTGACAAAAAGTCTCTTATTTTGAAATGAAAGTCACGCTGATGATGTCACTCGACCTCCTTTGACCTGTTTTCTGAGGATCTATGAAGAAAAGCTCATGGTGAGTCCACTGCGTCTCTCAGTTCTCAGAGATCTTCTCATTCAGCTCATGATCTCATATGAAGCTTTTAGTTGAGGTCACCAAGCCTGGATGTACTCGATCAGGCAGCCTATCTTCATCAAAATGCAGCCAGCCGTTTCATTGTCCCTCACCGTTTTAAGCTGCTTTACGTCTCTAACTTTGGCCCCGTTGACACCAACCCTATCATTTCTTCTGATAAATCTGGAGGAATGCCTCTTATTACTCCCCTAACCCATGTGTAACGGTGGGGAGCGATGTTGAGGCGGATGCATGTGCGGAGACAAGAGACTTTTATTAAGGGCAAGTCCAGGGTCATGGTCAAAACGGTCCAGGGTCAGATGGCCAGTACGGAGAGCAGGAGGGACAGACATGACAAAATGAACACAGAACTCCAAACAGACCAGAAATAAACTAAACTCTTCAAACAACACATACACTTCAAACAGCACGTCCAACAAACATCAAACACGATCAAACAAAGACCAGAACTAGACTGAGGAAAACACAGGGCTTAAATACGAGAGGGCTAACGAGGGTTCACAAGACACAGGTGGAAAACAGGTGGAAACAAGGGCGGAGATGAGAAGCAAGGGGCAGAACCGGGAGGAGTGGGAGGAGCCAATCGTGAAACAATGTTCTGCTGGACCTGCCCATGTGACTCTTTGACCTAACAGAGATTTGAGTTTCAGAGCGAAATCTTGTCTTTTGCTTTCGTAGTTTATAAGAATCCGTCCATCACGTAACAACTTAGGCCGAACAGCATCACCCAGTCCTTGGTGAGCTTTACTGGATTCAGACCTGCAGCTCTTCCATCTTCTAGTTCATCATTACCTTCAAATCTTCTTCTCCATCTTTCACTAAATCTGTCTCACTTTTGCAGAGTCTCAGAGAACGACCCCCAACTCTTCTTTAATTTGGTTTTCCTATTTTACACCAAGTTTCAGCTCGATCCTCCTCCAGCTATCCCACCAGACGGCTCTATCTCACCTCCAGAATCTTCATCATTTCCTTCCATCGATGCTCCAGTCCAGTCCATCTTCCCCACTTTGAAATTAGCAGTGTACTGACCAGTGGCGTCTGGTGGAGACAGGAATATGAGTGGAATGATAATGGCATTTAGATCTCATAACACCTGGTTATACAGCATCGCATTAGAAATCCATGGCATTCACCGCTTGAAAAAGAAAGGATGCAGGACAGTCTTTCATCTGAGCAACCTCGCCTAAAAGTTCTCCCAAAGTCCTCCAGTCCATGAATGAAGTAAGCGATAGCAGAGCGAGGGCGGGCGAGGAAACCCGGAGAGTGTTTTAGCTGCACTCACAGTTTAGCCACGTTTCTCTTTTGAACCTCTCTGGACCGAAGGAGCCGTTTCTGTCCTATCCAGACTGGATGATGTTGAAATCCTCTGGCTGGTGTGTCCCACACTTTTCTAACTTCTGCTCTAATGGAACCAGATTTCACTTTCATTACATTTTCAACTCGACTCATTATGTTTGCCTTACTGTTATGAGCGGCTACCACAGCTGATCAGGAGCAGTGGCTTGCTGCGTCCACACCGTTAACGTTTACTGAACGTCTGGACGTAGATAAACCAACACGATTGAACCCCAAAGCTGGTTATGGAAAGTGTTGAACAAGCGCAGTGCGTTTCTAACTGGTCATTTGGATAGATGAGCACTAAGGAGCCCCACGCTCACCAAACGAAGACTGATAGGAGAAACAGGTCGACTACTGGCGTTTACACAGCAGGTACAGGACGGTATTTGGGATGTCAGACCGCCCTTCTACTGTCATATGTAATAAACGGGCAACAATGTTAGTTACAAAGAGAAACGGTAAACCACAGGTACTGACCGCATGCCTACATCTTCAGAAAACTTAAGCTACACCTGTGTGTGGTTTCAGTTGTTATATGACTTGGACTTCATTGTCATTCAAATTTACACTGTACAGTGCACATTAGAATGAAATTACATTGCACTGGCTCAGAGTAAAGTCAGAGAAAAATGAATGAGTAATACAATGTAATGCAAAGTGCAATTTACTACATATATATATATATATATTGTTCCTTAAAAATCAGCAAAAGATTGGACCAAATTCAGGCTTCATGTTGGTCCCGACTGCTGTTTTTAGCTAGGTGACACACTTCTGTCCATTTTTCTAGATGTAGATTATCAGCACTTTCGTTCTTCCGCACTGTGCTCTGCTGCTTCTCTAGCCCTGAAGGAAAACCCCCTTTAGAGGGAAGGGAGCTACAAAAAGCATCTTTTCTGCATTTGAACTGGAAATAGCAGGAATGTGCAACATTCGCCCACGTGGCCCTGCTCCTGTAGAGCGCGTGGGTTTGACTGACAGGCCTGATCTCCATGGCTCAGGACCAAGAGCTAGGCCGCGAGGCGGAATCCCGCTCAGATCCTAAGGAAAGCTCCTGTAGATCCTGTCACTGCGCTCAGGCGTCACATTTGGTCCCATTTGGTTCCATTTCTTTCGGTGTACTTCATTGTGTCTGTCTTTACTTTTGCAGTCTTACCCTATCAGGGTGCTGGAGACACCGGCTGAAGGCTGTCTGCACTCAGAGGTGGGTAGGAACTAGCTCCAGTATCATTTTGAAGGATTTGTATTTTTCTCTTGTGTTTTCAAATGATGATACTTTTTACCTCCAATTGTATCAGGCAGGAAACTAAATTCATTAAATTTGGCTCAGTTCCAGCCACTTACTCAGGCCTTTTTGTTTGATGTTATTTTATAAGTGCTGCTCATGATAATAAGCTAATAGATGGTAAATGTACTAAGATCAAGGGTGTAAAAAGTACTGAAAATCCCTACTCAAGTACAAGTACTGTTACTGTACTGATAGTTCACTCAAGTACAAGTCAAGGTATTAGTAAATAAAATTACTCAAGTAAGAGTGAATAAGTACTTTGCTGAAAAACTACTTAAGTACTGAGTTAGAACTCCAGCAGCACTGGTGTGTCTGATCCACTCGTACCAGCATAACACACACTAACACACCACCACCACGTCGGTATTACTGCACTGCTGAGAATGACCCACCACCCAAATAGCACCTGCTCTGTGAGGGTCCATGGGGGTCCTGACCACTGAAGAACAGGGTAACAGAGTATCAGAGAAACAGATGGACTACAGTCTGTAACTGTAGAACTACAGAGTGCAGCTCTACAGTAAGTGGAGCTGATGAAGTGGACAGTGAGCGGAGAAACGAGGAGGTGGTCAGAACGTTACGCCTGATTGGTGTGAGATCCTGCTGGTGTGGGTTTTCTCTCTTTCACTGATGCACACAGAAGCCACCTGAGGTCTAGAAGCTCCTCATTGTGAAGAATCTTCAGCCTTCCTAACTCGGCTTTATTCAGCCTGTAGATGCTGTGTTTATCACTCAAATTACACACTCATCACTGAGACAATCCCCCGGAAAAATAACTATTCTTTTAAAACGAGTAGTCCATTTCAGGGCGGCACGGTGGCGCGGTGGGTAGCGCTGTTGCCTCACAGCAAGCAGGGCCTGGGTTCGATTCCCCGGCCGGGCGGTCCTCTCTGTGTGGAGTCTGCATGTTCTCCCTGTGTCTGCGTGGGGTTCCTCCGGGTTCTCCGGTTTCCTCCCAAAGACATGCAGTCAGGCCAATTGGACGTGCTAAATTGCCCCTGGGTGTGAGTGACTGTCTGTGTCTGTCTGTTTGCCCTGCGATGGACTGGCAACCTGTCCAGCCTTCCGCCTGATGACTGCTGGGATGGGCTCCAGCACCCTGATGGAGAAGCGGCTTAGAAAATGGCTGGATAGTCGATTTCAGTTCAGTGCTTGCGACATCCTTACAACAGTGGTTTCCAGTCCCCCTCATGAGGACCCTGCACAGTTTCCCCACCCCTGCCCCAGTGTGAGTGTATTTTTGTTATTGTGCACTAAACTTCTAATCTTTAAATGAACTAAAGACGCCATCGTTGGGCACGCCCGTTGGCCGTGTGAGCTGTTTTGAATCTTTTCGAACAGCTCAGTGAATCTCCACACACACTGTGTTTCTAAATTTGTGACAAGCGTATTTTACGGATGACAACGTATGAAATTAGTTTGCTTGCTTGTCTGTTTGTGTAAAACTGTTTACCTTTGCGTGTTCGGACAGCTTGTCCCTGGCTATCTCAGGTCATCAGCATCACTATGCGTGCTGGCTCACGCATGTGTTTGTTTGTTTGTTTGTTTGTTTAACACACCGTGTGTTTTGTGTCCAGGGACACATCTGCTCCAGTGGATTTCCATCAGGGAGCGCAGGCAGGATCGCCGTGTGCGGCGGCTCAGAGATTTACTCTCCGCGGTGCGTTGTGGATGAGAAATGCAAAACCGGAACAAAGGACTCGATGATTAATCTCCAGGTAGAGAACAGAAGCTGCTACCAGGACGCGTACGGGATGGATTGAGAGTGGAAGAAAGGATTTGATGATTAACTTCCTGATAGAAGAAAGACGGGCGGCTCTGATGGGGGCTGTCAGTAAGGCCTCGTCTGTCTGTCATCACTGCTCTGAACTTTAAAACAAGACAACATGAAATATGGGGGGAGAGAGAGAGAGAAAAAGAGAGAGACAGAGAGTAAGAATGAGAGAGAGAGAGAGAGAGAGAAAAAGAGAGAGACAGAGAGTAAGAATGAGAGAGAGAGAGAGAGAGAAAGAGAGAGAGAGAGAGAGAGAGAGAGAGAGAAAGAAAGAGAGAGAGAGAGAGAGAGAGAGAGAGAGGGAGAGAGAGAGAGACAGAGAGAGAGAGACAGAGAGAGAGAAAGAAAGAGAGAAAGAGAGAGAGATTTCAGGTCTAGGGGACCATTTTCAATGTTTACCATACAAAAAATGAAAAGTGATGATTTATTATTATAAATCATATAATATATATTATTATATTATATAATATATATTATAATATTATGATTTGTTTCAGCCTCAGATTCCTTGTCCTTTGTTCATTTCTGTAAACAGTATATCGCTGCTGTCAGAACGAAACCTCGTATCTCCATTTTTGTCATTTTTCAGTTTTAGACGTAATTTAAAAAAATGCCTGTTGTTCTTTACATTGTATGCAAATTTCATGATGAAAGGACCAAAAGAAACAACCTGATTTGAAGGTTTTGATCCGACAGCAGTGATATATTGTTATGACTGCATTGATTTAAAAACAATGGTGGGTGGGTCCAGCAGACCACTGAGTAACACAGCCCACTTTTTAGCTTCTTCTCCAGAAAAAGCGGCGGCTACTTTTTAGCTCCTTTTCCAGAGAAGGTTTTAGCTGCACAGATTGGTTCGATTGTGGATTGGAAATTTTCCATTGTGGTTCTAATAAGGGTCACATAATCTTAATCTTAATCTTAATCTTAATCCCCGATGTTTCCCCAGGAAGTCTTTTAGATTATCAGAGAGGACGGAGGAACATGGAGCAAAGCCACTACACTGCAAGTCCTGTGTTTGGTTTGGGTTTATATGTTGTAGTTGTTGTGTATTTGTTGTGTATTTGTTGTGTAGTTGTTGTGTATTTGTTGTGTAGTTGCTGTGTATTTGTTGTGTGTAGTTGTTGTGTATTTGTTGTGTGTAGTTGTTGTGTATTTGTTGTGTGTAGTTGTTGTGTATTTGTTGTGTAGTTGTTGTGTGTTTGTTGTGTATTTGTTGTGTAGTTGTTGTGTAGTTGTTGTGTATTTGTTGTGTAGTTGCTGTGTATTTGTTGTGTGTAGTTGTTGTGTATTTGTTGTGTAGTTGTTGTGTGTTTGTTGTGTATTTGTTGTGTAGTTGTTGTGTAGTTGTTGTGTATTTGTTGTGTGTAGTTGTTGTGTAGTTGTTGTGTATTTGTGTGTTTGTTGTGTATTTGTTGTGTGTATTTGCTGTGTAGTTGTTGTGTATTTGTTGTGTAGCTGTTGTGTAGTTGTTGTGTATTTGTTGTGTAGTTGTTGTGTATTTGTTGTGTGTAGTTGTGTATTTGTTGTGTAGTTGTTGTGTATTTGTTGTGTAGTTGTTGTGTATTTGTTGTGTGTAGTTGTGTGTTTGTTGTGTATTTATTGTGTGTAGTTGTTGTGTAGTTGTTGTGTATTTGTTGTGTAGCTGTTGTGTAGTTGTTGTGTATTTGTTGTGTATTTGTTGTGTGTAGTTGTGTGTTTGTTGTGTAGTTGTTGTGTAGTTGTTGTTGTGTATTTTGCGCGTGAAATAAAGTGATGTAGTAGTAAACCACACCCGTGTGATCGGCTGGCTCTGCGCAGCGGCTGTGGTTAAATAAAGGCGTATTAGTGACCTGCTGTCGCGCGAACGTTGTGACAGGCTCAGCTCATCAGGACCCAGAATCTAATTCAGTGACAGTCTGCGCTCATTCACTCCCTTCCTTCTGCTGCTTACCTTTCCATGAATGTTCCAGGGAAGGAAAGGAGAAGTAGGAAGCGAAGGGGAGGACAGGAGCAGTAGCAGAAGTATCCGGACACAGCCTTTGCATTTCAAGACATGAATCTTACAACTTCAAAAGATCTTTTTCAAAACACCACAGATAAAATACACGCTATTTTTAAGTACTACTTTCAGTTTAGGGGTCAGGGTTTGGGACAGACACCCCCCAAGTAGAAAGCACCCTACACTCAGAAATAAAGGTACTAGACTGTCTCTGGGACAGTCCCCCTCCTGTCGCTGCGGTGGGACCCTCAAGGCTCCATCTCAGTGCGTTCAGTCAGGGAACATAACGGAACCATAATCCACTGAGATGATGTGTTCTAAGCTGGACTGACTCCACACACCCGCCTCGCCTCGCCTCCAGGCTTTTACTCTACTGCTCTGTTTTAAAACATTCGGTTATGAAAAGGAACAAATACCAACTTTTCACCTGGAGGAACTGATTCAAGCTCCACAATCAGACCTTAAACCCACTGCTGGAGCTTTGAGGGAACATCTACACTGTTTGTACCTTGATGAGTGAAAAATGGACCTGAACAGAAGTTTCATTTCTAACTGTATAAATTATGATTTTTTACATATTTAGCTTATTACTATTTAAATGACTGTAAGTGTACTGAGTTTAAATAGAGCACAATATAATCTTTAAATAAATATTTAAGATCCGAATGTTTGTTTTTGTATATTGTGTTCTTCTGTGTTGACAGCAGTTTGAAGTAATTCAGTAGGACAGTCCATGTACCAGTGTGATATAATGGCTTATGCCAGGAGTCGCTAACCAAATGTTGCGAAGCCGTTAAGAAGTTAAGCCGTTTTGTCCTTTCAACAAAAATCAAACCATCTTGGGAGCCACAACAATTAATGTCCATTTTACCATCCCTGTAAACCTGTCTCAGTATCTGCTGGTGTCCTATAGGCAAAAAAAATTTATATAAATGAAAGTAGATTTGCTTTATCACAAAGCTGGTTTTCTCGCATCTCCAGCAGGAAACTTTTCAGCAAAAGTAAAACGGTTTCTTGTAAAACGTCTCAACGTTCACCTTTTTACGAGGCTGAAGCCGCTTCTCATTCGCCAGCTTCTTGTTTGAATTGTCTTGTTCCAGTGTTGCCTGAATGTAACTGCTATAGTCTTTAAGGTGGAACGGGAAAATTTTTAGTGTTGGTCAGTTTCTCGCTGTATCAGGAAACCAGCTGGAGTGACTATAAACACTGATCAGTCCACCTGTCTCCAGATTATCGATGTCCGTCTTAAATCTCTCTCTTTGCCGTTTCGTAGCTACTAGCTGGGCGAGGCTGTTGTCTGTGTTGCTATGGTGACCAGCCGTCTGCGCTGATCTTCAGGGTTAAAGGGTGAATCAGCAGTTCTACATTAACTCCAGCGTTTAAGACCATTTACTGTTAAACTGTGTTGAAGGATCAGCAGAGCTTTATTTTACTGTAGAGGAGGATTATTTTATTATTACCTACTGATCTGATTCAGCTGTGGAGCCACGACAGGGCAGGAAAAGAGTCGTGTGTTTGCCGACCCCTGGCTTATGCCAAGAGGACTGGACACAGACTGGACACAGACGGCTTTAATCACAACATTTCTTGCTCATTTAGAAACAAAGTCTTTCTACAAACTGAGATGTTAGTTTGGGGGGGTTCTTTTCTTTTTCTTGAGTGCCTTGCTGTCCCCAGTTATGGGACTAAGGCTTATATATTACTACAGTGTTCACGTGCAGGAATCTAAAGCTTGGTGTATCACATTTACGTTGTATTCACTGTATTTTTAAAAATAGGTCTGCACAGTGATGTCACTCTTTACAGCACCGGGCCACAGTGGTGAGAAATACATAGAGCAGCTGGATTAGAGTGATGGACAATGGCAAATACACACACACACACACACACACACACCTACACACACACACACCTACACACACACAGAAGACATGGTGAAAACATATATAGGCACTATTCTCACATTTGTGCACATACACATAGAACAAGCAAGTCACATTGTCATTGCCTCACAAGCATAGCAGCACACACACACACACACACACACACACACACACACACACACACACACACACAGAGAAAGAGATGTGGTCTTTGTTATAACACAAAGGCCTTTGCTGGCAACCTGTTTTTTTGTCACCGATCCAACAAAAGGAGAGAAATAAAGGTCTTAACTGGCTCCTATTGTCTGATGAGCTGAACACTCTTTTATTCTCCCGCTGCCTCTCTTTTGTCCACTAGTCAAGTCAAGTGGCAGCGCCTGCTGCTCCTCGTTCTTTACTATCCTTACCATCATACAATGTTGAATAAGGCCGAAATGGCAGGGGTGGAAAACACTGGAGTATTTGTACTTCATCAGTAAACTGGAATGAATGCTTTGGTGAAAAATCAACAATTTTCCAGTTTTTAATGTTTTGTGTCCGATTCCTGCATCTTCAGTTTAGCGCCTGAGCTACGAGGCTCACATTGCTAACAAAGAATCAATAGTCACCCAAATCTTTTCTGTAATTACACCCCCAAAACGTCTCTCGACCCACTCAAACCGCCTCCAGCTGCTCATTAAGGCTGCAGAGAGTTGGTGACGTGGTTTAGAGCGCAGTGTGACTTACTGTGAACTATAAAAATTAGCTGTAATTCACTGCGTGGCTGAACGCTGGAGGCGTCCATCTCAGACAAACAGCATGGAAGGCTTGTGTTTTTACTCAAGTATTATACTCAACTGTGTTTCGCCATGTTCATTACAAATGAATGGACGAACCAGCTGGGCGTCAGATATTTCACAAAAGTTTCTGCCATCAAATCACGAAAAAACAGAAACAATGATCGTTGGGAGAGAAAACTGCTTTATGAGGAACCTGGTTCTTTAGCTTCATTAGCTCCAAACCTGCAGCAGAAACCTGGGTGTGATCTTAGACTCTGAGCTTTTATTCCACATCTAAGCACAGTAGCTTAGTACCATCTGAGAAATGTCACTAAAATCTGGCCTTTTTTAATCTCAGAGCGACGCAGAGAAACTTGTTCAAGCATTTGTTACAGCAGAGTTGATCACTGTAATGGTCTTCTTACTGGGCTCTCTAAGAAAACTATACATCCTTTACAGCTCGGACAAAACGCAGCATCCTAACAAACCGAGAGATCAGATCAGTCCTGTTTTAAAAGAGCTGCACTGGCTGTCTGTATCGCTCTGGATAGAGTTTAAAGCTCTGCTACTGGTTTTTAAAGCTCAACGTGACCTTAAAGCACCACCTAAGGTCATTTAAGAGACTCGTTCAGTTCTTCTGCTTCTAAACTGTGGAGCTCAGATCAGCTTTTATTAGACAGTCGAGCTCAGAGCTCACTTTTAAGAAGCTTCTAAAAACAAATCTCTTTAACTCTTTTAAGTCTTTAATTAAAACTCTACGTCTTTATCTTTTCATTTGACCTGCTTCATTATCTTATATGATTAAATTAATACAATTTATTGTATTACTGTTAAGCTTTATTTCCTGTCTGTAAAGCACTTTGAGCTGCCACCAGCATGAAACATGCTATATAAATAAAAATCAGTATTAATATTCATTTAATATTTAATATCAATTAAACCTTAAAGCCTTCTTAAGAATTTCTTTTTTTCCTCTTCATAAACAGTTGATTTCTTTCACAACTTATCCTTTTCTCATTTTTTTATTAAACATCCAATCAAAATTCATATCAATGAAAAGTATATGTATTCATTTCTGTTAGGGATGATTTTGCTCACATTTTCACATCAGTTGAGTTTCTCTGTAATCTGTCCACGTCAGAGAAATTCTGTCTCTAATACACCGACAGCAAATAAACACCTTATAAAAGTCACATCTAGAAAAGTGAAACGGAAGTTCTGCACTGGATTACTGACCACATCATCCTCGGCTCCTTGAGTTCTCAGGTCCAGCTCTCAGGTCTACTGGTTAAGGAGTAAAATGACCAGATATTTAATGCTCCGCTGAAACTGGGAAGATGATGGGGGTCATGCAAACATAACTACAATTGAAAGACTATATATTTTTTCACCCAAGGGGGGATGGTCCACGACTCCAGGACACCAAAATAAAACTGGATACAGCTATTAACCCTGGTGTGGTGTTGGTGTGTGGTGTTGGTGTGGTGTTGGTGTGTGTGTTACTCAGTGGTCCACATCATGGTTTGTTTAAATCAATACAGCCAGAACAACTTAAGTAAAAGTACCAGATGTTTACAAGTGTCCAGCATAGGGTTCTTGTTTAGCAGCTGTAGCCAGTCAGCAGCCTGTCCATGTTGTCCACCCTCACACACACACACACACACACACTCTGTCTCTCTCTCTAACAGCAGGCCATGTAGGAGGAGAACAGACTGAAGGACACAGCTCCTCCACACTTTCACTCCCCGTGGGTTCAGCCCAGCACCACATGTGTAATATAAATGTGTATTGGGGGGGGGGCAGAGTGAAGGTCCGAAAATGGGTTATTTTATATGTTCTTCACAGAAAATGAGCAAAAGGTCCAGAATCTGAGGGTGAAATAATAATAAATTACACAGTAATTAATGAGTCTTCATGTTCTGTCACCTTGACCGTTTATCTCTAGATAACACACTGACCTGAACGGCTGAGAACCTTGACACAAATCTTAGTCGTATATCTCTAACCAGTACTCATTATAGCCTGTAGCAGTGCTACCTTCAGAGCAACAGCCTCCATATGCTGTTACACACACACACACACACGTCTTGCTATACATATGAGGACGTCCATAGGTTTCTATTGATTTTGTGTTGCTGTAGCTAAATGATACTCCACCTAAACCTGAACCTCACCCTAACCTTAACCTCAATATCCAAAAAGGCTATTTTTCTGCAACACATGCCCAAATGAGGACCAGTAAAATGTCCTCACTTGGGTAAAAATTTTATGTTCATATATATTCTTATCATGGTGAGGACACTGGGTCCTCACAACTGTAGCAATGCAAGAACACGCACACACACACACACCACCCGTTTGAGAAGTGAGAAGCCAGAGAGTGATACTGATGCTTGTCAGCAATTGAACTTGATCCTGAAATGTTTTACAGTTGATTACCCCAGATAATCACACACGCCAGACACACGATACAGCCTGCATGTGTGTGTGTGTGTGTGTGTGTGTGTGTGTGTGTGTGTGTGTGTGTGTGTGTAGAATAGAGAAAACAAGACAATCAACCAGAGTGTGAGATGTAATATCTCCAGGCATTTTCTATGGAGGAACAGAATGGGCAGCCTCCCTCTCTATCTATCTACACTACATGTCCAAAAGTATCCAGACATCCCTTCTAATTAGTGAATTAAGCTACTTTATGGTGCTGCACTGCTGACCCAAGTGTTAAATACTGCATGCACAACCACAGAAATGCATTTGCTAAGAGAATGGATGCTCAGCAGCAGCTGCATGTGTGCCTAGGTCATCATACCCAGTGCCAAGCGTGGGCTAGAGGGGCATAAACCCCCCCAGCGCTGGGCTGTGGAGCAGTGGAGCTATGTTTTCGGGAGTGTTGGAGTGGCATCTAATACCTCTGGAACGAGTGGAGTTTGTGGCCCAGAACTGATCATCTAACATCAGTGTCTGACCTCACAAATGCGCTTCTGGAAGAACGGTCAGAAATTCCCATAAACACTCCTAACCCTTGTGGAAAGGCTTCCCAGAAGAGCTGAAGCTGTTATAGCTGCAAAGGGTGGGCCGACATCATATTAAACCCTATGTATTAAGAATGGGACGTCACTCAAGTTCATATGCGTGTGAAGCCAGACGACCGAATACCGAATGAGAGAGAGTATAGCACTATCGATATAATGAAACCAAAAAATGTATATTTCATTTAAGTAATAGAATATCATCACTTAACACTCATCACCACTGTGATTTTTATTTTGAAACCCAAAATCCCACATATTATACTCACTCACTCACTCGCTCGCTCTCACATATATATATATATATATATATATATATATATATATATACACATACATACATATGTACATGTATATATACACATACACACACACATATATATATATATACACACATATATATATATACACACACACATATATATATACATATACATATACACATATACACACACATACATACATATACACACACACACACACACACATACATACATACGTACATACATACATACATACATACACATACACACACAACCCCAATTCCAGTGAAGTTGGGACGTTGTGTAAAACATAAATAAAAACAGAATACGATGATCTGCAAATCCTTTTCAACCTACATTCAATTGAACACACAACAAAGACGAGATATTTAATGTTCAAATGGATAAACTTTGTTTTTTGCAAATATTCACTCATTTTGAATTTGATGCCTGCAACATGTTCCAAAGAAGTTGGGACAGTGGCAACAAAAGACTGGGAAAGTTGAGGAATGCTGTAAAAACACCTGTTTGGAACATTCCACAGGTGAACAGGTTAACTGGAAACAGGTGAGGGTCATGATTGGGTATAAAGGGAGCATCCCTGAAAGGCTCAGTCGTTCACAAGCAAGGACGGGGCGAGGTTCATCACTTAGTGAACGACTGCGTGAGCAAATAGTCCAACAGTTTAAGATCAACGTTTCTCAACGTGCAACTGCAGGAATTTAGGGATTTCATCATCTACAGTCCATAATATCATCAGAAGATTCAGAGAATCTGGAGAAATCTCTGCAGGTAAGCGGCGAGGCAGAAAACCAACACTGAATGCCCGTGACCTTCGACCCCTCAGGCGGCGCTGCATTAAAAACCCACATCATTCTGTAACGGATATTCCCACATGGGCTCAGGAACACTTCGGAAAACCACTGTCAGTGAACTCAGTTCGTCGCTCCGTCTACAAGTGCAGGTTAAAACTCTGCCATGCAAAGCGAAGCCACATATCAACACCACCCAGAAACGCCGCCGGCTTCTCTGGGCCGAGCTCATCTGAGATGGACTGACGCAGAGTGGAAAAGTGTCCTGTGGTCTGACGCGTCCACATTTCACACTGTTTCTGGAAATCATGGACGTCGTGTCCTCCGGACCAAAGAGGAAAAGGACTGTCCAGTAACCTGCACATCTGTGAAGGCTCCATTAATGCTGAAAGGTACATACAGGTTTTGGAGCAACATCTGCTGCCATCCAAGCAGCATCTTTTTCAGGGACGTCCTGCTTATTTCAGCAAGACGATGCCGAGCCACATTCTGCACGTGTTCCAACAGCGTGGCTTCGTAGTAAAAGAGTGCGGGTACTAGACTGACCTGCCTGCAGTCCAGACCGTCTCCCATTGAAAATGTGTGGCGCATTATGAAGCTCAAAATACGACAGCGGAGACCCCCGGACTGCTGAGCAGCTGAAGCTGAACATCAAGCAGGAATGGGAAAGAATTCCACCTACAAAGCTTCAACAATCCGTGTCCTCAGTTCCCAAACGCTTATTGAGTGTTAAAGGAAAGGTGATGTAACTCAGTGGGAAACACGCCCCTGTCCCAACTTCTCTGGAACGCGTTGCAGGCATCAAATTCAAAATGAGTGAATATTTGCAAAAAACAATAAAGTTTATCCATTTGAACATTAAATATCTCATCTGTGGGGCAGTCATGGGCTGGAGGTCAGGGAACCAGCCTCGTGACCAGAAGGTCACCGGTTCGATCCCCAGAGCTGACAGCACATGACTGAGGTGTCCTTGAGCAAGACACCAAACCCCCAACTGCTCCCCAGGCGCTGCGGATTGGGCTGCCCACCGCTCCGGGCAAGTGTGCTCACTGCCCCCTAGTGTGTGTGTTCACTAGTGTGTATGTGGTGTTTCACTTCACGGATGGGTTAAATGTGGAGGTGAAATTTCCCCGTTGTGGGACTAATAAGGGTCAATTAATCTTAATCTTCAATTGAATATAGATTGAAAAGGATTTGCAAATCATCGTATTCTGTTTTTATTTATGTTTTACACAACATCCCAACTTTATTGGAATTGGGGTTGTGTAGAGATAGAGACAGAGATAGAGACAGAGATAGAGATAGAGACAGAGGCATTTCTACACACATGTATGTATATCGCTGTTGTCAGAAGAAAACCTTGTATCTCCAAAATGGTAACTTTACAGGAGAAGGAATAAACCTACTTTACTTTTAATGGAAGTCATTGGAACCAGAATTTTTACAGAGTCATTTTGAGCAGTTTTCCTTGGTCCAATCTTCATGACATTTACACAAATATAAAGAGTATATATATATATATTAGTACAGACCAAAAGTTTGGACACACCTCATTCAAAGAGTTTTCTTTATTTTCCTGACTATGAAAATTGTAGATTCACACTGAAAGCATCAACACTATGAATTAACAGATGTGGAATTATATACTTAACAGAAAAGTGTGAAACAACTGAAAATATGTCTTATATTCTAGGTTCTTCAAAGTAGCCACCTTTTGCTTTGTTTACTGCTTCGCACACTCTTGGCGTTCTCTTGATGAGCTTCAAGAGGTCGTCACCTGAAATGGTCTTCCAACAGTCTTGAAGGAGTTCCCAGAGATGCTTAGCACTTGTTGGCCCTTTTGCCTTCACTCTGCGCTCCAGCTCACCCCAAACCATCTCGATTGGGTTCAGGTCCGGTGACTGTGGAGGCCAGGTCATCTGGCGCAGCACCCAATCACTCTCCTTCTTGGTCAAATAGCCCTTACACAGCCTGGAGGTGTGTTTGGGGTCATTGTCCTGTTGAAAAATAAATGATGGTCCAACTAAACAGCAACCGGATGGAATAGCATGCCACTGCAAGATGCTGTGGTAGCCATGCTGGTTCAGTATGCCTTCAAACCCCCACACCATCACACCTCCTCTTCCTCTATGCTTCACGGTGGGAACCAGGCATGTAGAGTCCATCCGTTCACCTTTTCTGCATTGCACAAAGACACAGTTGTTGGAACCAAAGATCTCAAATTTGGACTCATCAGACCAAAGCACAGATTTCCACTGGTCTAATGTCCATTCCTTGTGTTCTTTAGCCCAAACAAGCCTCTTCTGCTTGTTGCCTGTCCTTAGCAGTGGTTTCCTAGCAGCTATTTTACCATGAAGGCCTGATGCACAGTTGTTCTAGAGATGTGTCTGCTGCTAGAACTCTGTGTGGCATTGACCTGGTCTCTAATCTGAGCTGCTGGTAACCTGCGATTTCTGAGGCTGGTGACTCGGATGGACTCATCCTCCGCAGCAGAGGGGACTCTTGGTCTTCCTTTCCTGGGGCGGTCCTCATGTGAGCCAGTTTCTTTGTAGCGCTTGATGGTTTTTGCGACTGCACTTGGGGACACATTAAGTTTTCCCAATTTTTCGGACTGACTGACCTTCATTTCTTAAAGTAATGATAGCCACTCGTTTTTCTTTACTTAGCTGCTTTTTTCTTGCCATAATACAAATTCTAACAGTCTATTTAGTAGGACTATCAGCTGTGTATCCACCTGACTTCTGCACAACACAACTGATGGTCCCAACCCCATTTATAAGGCAAGAAATCCCACTTATTAAACCTGACAGGGCCCACCTGTGAAGTGAAGACCATTTCAGGTGACTACCTCTTGAAGCTCAAGAGAATGCCAAGAGTGTGCGAAGCAGTAAACAAAGCAAAAGGTGGCTACTTTGAAGAACCTAGAATATAAGACATATTTTCAGTTGTTTCACACTTTTTTGTTAAGTCTATAATTCCACATGTGTTAATTCATAGTGTTGATGACTTCAGTGTGAAACTACAATTCTCATAGTCAGGAAAATAAAAAAAATAAATAAATAAATATATATATATATATATATATATATATATATATATACACACACTGCTAAAAAAAATAAAGGGAACACTTAAACTACACAATATAACTCCAAGTAAATCAAACTTCTGTGAAATCAAACTGGCCACTTAGGAAGCAACACTGACAATCAGTTTCACAGCTGTTGTGCAAATGGAACAGACAACAGGTGGAAATTACTGGCGATTAGCAAGACTCACTCAATAAAGGAGTGGTTCTGCAGGTGGGACCACAGACCACTTCTCAGTACCTTTCTGCTTTCTGGCTGATGTTTTGGTCACTTTTGAATGTTGGTGGTCTTTCACACTCGTGGTAGCAGGAGACGGACTCTACAACCCACACAAGTGGCTCAGGTAGTGCAGCTCGTCCAGGATGGCACATCAATGTGAGCTGTGGCAAGAAGGTTTGCTGTGTCTGTCAGTGTAGTGTCCAGAGGCTGGAGGCGCTACCAGGAGACAGGCCAGTACACCAGGAGACGTGGAGGAGGCCGTAGGAGGGCAACAACCCAGCAGCAGGACCGCTGCCTCCGCCTTTTTGCAAGGAGGAACAGGAGGAGCTGCCAGAGCCCTGCAGAATGACCTCCAGCAGGCAACAAATGTGCATGTGTCTGCACAAACGGTTAGAAACCGACTCCATGAGGACGGTATGAGGGCCCGACGTCCACAGATGGGGGTTGTGCTCACAGCCCAACACCGTGCAGGACGCTTGGCATTTGCCAGAGAACACCAGGATTGGCAAATTGGCCACTGGCGCCCTGTGATCTTCACAGATGAAAGCAGGTTCACACTGAGCACATGTGACAGACGTGACAGAGTCTGGAGACGCCGTGGAGAGCGATCTGCTGCCTGCAACATCCTTCAGCATGACCGATTTGGCAGTGGGTCAGTAATGGTGTGGGGTGGCATTTCTTTGGAGGGTCGCACAGCCCTCCATGTGCCCGCCAGAGGTAGCCTGACTGCCATTAGGTACCGAGATGAGATCCTCAGACCCCTTGTGAGACCATATGCTGGTGTGGTTGGCCCTGGGTTCCTCCTAATGCAGGACAATGCTGGACCTCATGTGGCTGGAGTGTGTCAGCAGTTCCTGCAAGATGAAGGCATTGAAGCTATGGACCAGCCCACCCGTTCCCCAGACCTGAATCCGATTGAGCACATCTGGGACATCATGTCTCGCTCCATCCACCACCACAGACTGTCCAGGAGTTGGCGGATGCTTTAGTCCGCCACCTCATCAGGAGCTGCCCAGGGGTTGTAGGGAGGTCATACAGGCGCGTGGAGGCCGGACACAACACTGAGCCTCATTTTGACTTGTTTTAAGGACATCACATCAAAGTTGGATCAGCCTGTCGTGTGTTTTTCCACTTTAATTTTGTGTGTGACTCCAAATCCAGGCCTCCACTGGTTAATAAATTTGATTTCCATTGATTATGTTTGTGATTTTGTTGTCAGCACATTCAACTTTGTACAGAACAAAGAATTCAATGAGAATATTTCATTCATTCCGATCCAGGATGAGTTATTTGAGTCTTCCCTTTATTTTTTTGAGCAGTATACATGACAGAACCTCTCTAATGTACCCATTTCCGTATGTGCTGAAGTAGAAACTAGTAGCTGTACCATAAAGCGAGTTGTTACTTAGCAACTATTCCTCAGCGGAATGGCACAGGTATTGTAGAAAAACTGCGCTGTTAACACAAATAACAGATTTTGTTTGTATTATATTTAATTATGAATCCGTTTAAGTAGCACTTTTCTCTTAATCCACAACGTCTGCTTCACAGAAAGACTAAAGTAAACAAAGTGTAAGCTTTTTTTAGAGATATAATTTGCAGTCAAAGACAATCACAATGTTAAATTACATCGCTCAGCATATCAATCAAATATCACAATAAAATCATATAGCAGTCACATACTGGGATATTATGGTACCGTGGGGCATGAGGCAATTTCCAGCCTTGCTATCTATGGATCTATTGCTTTGTTGGTCTCTCGGTCCCTCCACCTTTCTCCCTCTCTCTCTTTTGTGACTGAATTTGCCTATTTTAGATTCAAGGCCAGAAATATTCAAATATTATCTCTTTAAACTTTCCTCCTCAGCTCTTTTCCACATGTAGGCAGTTCTATGCAAAATCAACTCATCAGATCTCACTTTGGAAAAAGGACTGGAATGTGTGTGTGTGTGTGTGTGTGAGAGAGAGTGAGAGAGAGGGCGAGAGAGGGCGAGAGAGAGAGAGAGAGAGAGAGAGAGAGAGAGCGCGAGCGAGACGGAGATACAAACAGACAGAGCGAAGAGCCAGAAGACACAAACCAGGAGGACATTAAATGTCATGTACAGCGTGGGTTTGTATGCATGGGAGTGTGTGGCGCCTACAGGAGGACGCGAAATATCACGGGCCGTGCAGGTTCCTCTGCTGTCAGTCAAAGCAAAGGCAAAAAGCAGTGAGTGAGAGAGAAATCAGCCCTGAGCCAATGGCCCAGTCTCCGCTCCAGACTATAGGAGGCCCTAGGTCAGGGGTCAGCAATGCTCCTCTCTTCTGCTGCCCTGTCGTGGCTCCACAGCTGAATCAGATCAGCAGGTAATAATAAAATAATCCTCCTCTACAGTAAAATAAAGCTCTGCTGATCCTTCAACACAGTTTAACAGTAAATGGTCTTAAACGCTGGAGTTAATGTAGAACTGCTGATTCACCCTTTAACCCTGAAGATCAGCGCAGACGGCTGGTCACCATAGCAACACAGACAACAGTCTCGCCCAGCTAGTAGCTACGAAACGGCAAAGAGAGAGATTTAAGACGGACATCGATAATCTGGAGACGAACGGACTGATTAGTGTTTATAGTCACTCCAGCTGGTTTCCTGATACGTTTAATCTGCAACGAGAAACTGAAACTACTAGTAAAGTTAAAAGCAGAAGTCAGTTTCTCATTCGGCGGGTTCAAATTTTCACGTCCCACCTTAATTGGTGCAATACTTGGCTACATTCTTTCATTTAAGGTGGAACAGGAAAATTCAAACAAGAAGCTGGCGAATTAGAAGCGACTTCAGCCTTGTAAAAAGTTAAAACGTGCCCACAGCTGAGCTAAAGATTAAAGCAGAGCAAAGTGAGTCTGTGCTTTTGTTTATAATTTACTAGCACATACTGAGACATACACTATATCTCGAAGTATTGGCTCGTGTGGCTTCACACACATTAACTTGATTTACATCCCATTCTTAATCCATAGGGTTTCACTTTACACTCGGCACAATGCAGTCAGACAAGTACCGTCTCCTGGCTCCTTGATTGGTCACTCCAGAGAACACGTCTCCACTGCTCAATACTGTTCTATTGGGTTGAGGTCAGGACTCTGTGCAGGCCAGTCAAGTTCTTCTACACCAAACTCGTCCATCAGATTTCCAGACGGAGAAGCGTGATTGGTCACTCCAGAGAACACGTCTCCACTGCTCTAGAGTCCAGTGGTGGCGCTCTACACCACTGCATTCCACGCTTTGCATTGCACTTGGTGATGTAAGGCTTGGATGCAGCTGCTCGGCCATGGAAACCCATTCCATGAAGCTCTCTATGCTGTTCTTGAGCTGATCTGAAGGCCACATGAAGTTTGGAGGTCTGTAGTGATTGACTCTGCAGAAAGTCGGTGACCTCTGCGCTCTATGCCCCTCAGCATCCGCTGACCACTCTGTCATTTTACGTGGCCGACCACTTCGTGGCTGAGCTGCTGTCGTTCCCAATCGCTTCCACTTTGTTATAATCCCACTGACAGTTGACTGTGGAATATTCACTCAAAGAGCTGCTATATTGTGTAGTGGTGTAAAAGTTTATGGGATGTGTTATTTAATAAGACCTTTCACGTTCTCTCTCTTACCTTGTACCACTTTCATTGGTTGAAAAACAGTAGATCTGGGGGAAAATGGAAGAAAAAAAAAAAAAAAAAAAAACACACACCCCCATTGTGCCTCTGTGTGTTATACATGCTTTTAAATACAGGAAAGAAAGGACTGAATTGATATTCTCCAGGCCTGCTTTGAGTATCAGCTTTTCCTGCTACCCCACAGCTAAAGGAAACAAGGCACCTACCATGCTCGGGTTGGGAATTTTACTGGGGTTAATAAAAGTGAATAAATTAAGTTTGTCTCCTACACTGCTTACAGACCCTCTCTCGTTCTCAGCCCAGCCCTCAGTCTGAAGTCAGGCTGCACTTATTTTAGTTGCTTTCTAAAAAAGTATTGACAAGTGAACATTTTAAGGGATTATCTGAGGCAATGCGTCTGAGCGTCCGTCATGCTGGAGAGGTCAAGATCCGCTCGTGAGCAGATTCACTCGTATTGAGAGACGAAGAGTCTCAGGATTAAATCAGCCACGACTTCCTTACTACTCCACCCATTTACACCACATCTGTTCAGTTATAATCCTCAGACTCGGATTAATCCAGACTCTCTTTAATAACTGACCGCGGTCATTAGCCGGCCGGTCCAGCAGGAAAGTATTCGGTCCGCACCTGATATTAAAAACCAGCTTAGTGTGAGAAACAGAAACACACACATCAGCAAATCCATCAATGAGTGAATCGCTTCTGATATTAATACACAGAAAAATACAATAAACCCCCAAAACACGGCGAGAAGCACGGAGAGGAAGTCGGCCTCCTGTTCGCCAGATTCTCGTCAGAGTTTTCCCGTTCCACCTTAAACGGTGCAGCAGCCACTTTCTGGTGCCTGAAGCTGCAGCATTTAAGGTGGAATTTACATTTACATTCACAGCGTTTAGCAGACGCTCTGATCCAGAGCGACGTACAAGAAGAGCTTCGTCTGTCTAGAGAAAGTCTCTCTGCTATTTACCAGCAGGTCAGAGAGAGAGTCGGTCCTGAGCTCAGACACTGATAGAAACACAGTCACTGATACAGAGAGAGAAGGAGCAGAGCTGAACACAGAACTCTGAGCCCTGCAATACAATAACAATAAACTACAATACACAGTGCAGTACAATAACATGACATACAAGTGCAGCACAATATATTGCAATCAATATTTAATTCAATGCTGATTTAAGTGCTGTGTACAGAGACGGTCTTCAGCCTGCGTTTGAAGACAGCGAGAGACTCTGCTGTTCGGACAGCCAGGAATGGGGAAAATTAAACAAGAAGCTTGCAAGTAAGAATCCAACTTCAGCTTAGTGTAAGAAGCTGGGAACGGTAATCTATTGTGAGTGTTTACACAGATTGAGGAATGCTTCACCCATGTTCGTCACTACCGCTCACACGTCTGAGCAGCTAGTGTAGTCGTAACTGGGCTCAACTTGGCCAGCTGCCTTTTTTTAAGGACTGGGGCTGTAAGCTCAGAACACAGGTCAGCCACATCAAGCTGTACAGAGGTTAGGACTTTATCCACCTTGTCTACGTTTGTAGCCCTTCTTCTTTAAATCATTGAGCAAAGTGTGTCATCACAGTGTTGAGGAACAGCCAGTACTGCACACGGTGTTCCTCAGCTGTAGTTGGCACAAAGGGCTCAGCTAGACCAGCCTGTCTTCAGCGGCTGGGTGGCACTGTTATCGGCTGCAGACCTTAAGATGTAACTGCAGTGATACGGCTGCTACGGATCAAATGGAAAGATTATTCTTTGAAGGTTTATTTCACATGTTTGTATGTTGTGGAAGATCCACAGTAGAGCATTCCTCACATACACTAGAGGTTTGATTTGATCTATTGATGGTCTTCGTTTCTCTGATTCCTCTGCCTGTTTTGAAGCCTCCTGGCCAGACGCTGCCCAGGAATTCAACAGATTGGCCAGTGAACATTTTAGGGAAAGTGAAGGTTTTCATGATTCTCAATTTGAAAAAGCAAGGAATTAAAAAAAGTATTGATTTCTCTTGGGAACTTGAGTTTTACTGAAGTTGAATGCTTGCACCTTTACTCAAGTACAGATCTTACAAAATAATACACTATAATAATAATAATAATAATAATAATAATAATAATAATAATAATAAAAATAATAAGCCTTTTTCACAACAAACAGACATTCACAAATGCAGAGTAAAGCAAATTCTGCCATTGTCTTCAGGACGGTTTTTAAAAAAAAAAACATACTACCATTCATCTCTCTCAAACTCACTATAGAAAGGTGTCACTTCGTCTCATATCATGTGTCCACAACAACATCGGCTAACTACTGAGAGATAAGTCAATAAGTAAAAATGACTAACCTATAATTTTACTCGAACATTACTAAGTTAGCCATGTCAGCTGGAGCTGCTTAAACAATTCATTCAAACAACAAAGAGACACGTTCACATACTGGCAGGGGCTGCATGCTGTGTAGTGACGGTAGCCCAACCAGCTCCAGTGGATTAAAATCCGCTCCCCACTGACCACTGGCTCGCTCAAAAAAACGCAGACAGCTTTCAGGGGGACATGACAACTTTTCCACTGAAAGCGTCTGGGAACAGCACCAGCTTCCAAGCGCAAACTGCCTTCAGTGTAACATTAATCAGCAGCAGTCAAACGGACCGAAGGTTTATTAGAGATTGTAGGGAATTATGTATTCACAGTAATCAACTGCACCACTAGAAAGACCACAATCGCCATGTTGCTCTGATAGAGCCCGTCTCTGCAGCCCAAGACCAGAAGAACAACAGCAAAACAGATCAGATTGAGCACAAAAAACATGACAAGTGACCCTTATTAGTCCCACAACGGGGAAATTCCACCTCTGCATTGTAACCCATTCACACAGTGAAACAACATACACACTAGTGAACACACACACTAGGGGGCAGTGAGCAGACTTGCCCAGAGCGGTGGGCAGCCCTATCCACAGCACTCGGGGAGCAGTTGGGGGTTAGGTGTCTTGCACAAGGACACCTCAGTCACGTACTGTCGGCTCTGGGGATCGAACCAGCAACCTTCCAGTCACAAGGCTGGTTCCCTGACCTCCAGCCCACGACTGCCCTGGTTAGTTAGACTGATTGGTGGACTGGATCCGTATAGCCTGCACATCTCCAGAATTCAAAGATTTTACAAAAACTAATCAAGTGACTAACAAAGCTCTTAAACAGTGAACTCACAGACATGTCGCTGGCGTCTTGAAAATCTCCAAAATGGTAACCTACTTTATTTTTAATACAAGTCACTGCAACCAGACTCCTCCCTCCCCCTCAAAACTCGTGGTCAAAAGGCATAGAAAACAGGTCAAAAACAGTAAGTCCATCTGAAAACCAATCATCCAAAAGACAGGGGCAAAAGTCCAAGCAGAGAGTCAGAAACACAAGACAGGTGGTTAATCCAAAAACACTCAGTATGAAGACACAAGTGGACTGGCAATACTTCACACTGCCTGGCTGAATGGCCGGGTATTTAAGCAGTGGCTGATTACTGAAATTGGGTACAGGTGGTTTGGTGGGCACAGGGCTAGTACTCTCACTCTGGGGAGTGAGACCTCTGGTGGCTATACAACGAATCCCTGACAGTAATAAAGGGAAAGTGTTGCAGATGAAGGGTGGGGGAGGAGAGCCTGAGCGGCTGTGGAAAGTGTTGATCACTGCTGTTAGAGCAGCCGGCGAAGAAGATAGAGGAGGGGGTTTAGTTGTTCCAGCACCAGGAAGGGAGGCATTATTGCCTCCTGTAGTAAGACAGGCCAAGGGCTCTCAGCTCAGCCACGGGTTCAAGTGACTATTTAGATTTGTCTAACTGGAGGGTGGAAGCTGGTGGTCTGTGGGTAGTTTAAGGGACCCTTTTGGGGTTTGTGTTTCCCCTTAAGAGAATTTGATAGTGGAGGTGGTGTGTAGTGGTGGCTCACTGGAGGGAGACTGAATGTTTATTTATTAGGTAGCTGAGTGTGGTGTCTGTGTTTGGTGTGCAGTGATCCATATGGGTGGGTTCTCTTGGCGAACTCCCACAGAAGCTCATTTTACTTGCCTGAACCTCCCTTCAAATGTGAAAGCTTAAATAAAGATGAAGTGATCACTCATTGGCTTTACTGGGTTAAAGGTGGTGACAGCATTAAGCTACCTAATTAAATTCCAGGTTTATTGCAGTTAAATGAATTACGACAGTTGGCGAATACAAAGCCAACGCCAGCTTACCTCAATATATGCATCAACAAATGCCTTAAATAGGATAAGCACAATTTTTACACAATATTTTTTCTGCCAGCATGCGGTTTGGCACAGGCTGCTAGTAATGCAGCAGGAAATCTCAGCTGCTTAGATTCCAGCTTTATCTCTACAGCAGCAAATCCAATAAAATCAAGGCAATACCCTCAAATATATCAGTTAATACACTTCAAAAGGGAGATTTTTCAAAACGTGGTCAATAACAAATGTGTTGTACTGATGTAGTGATGTTAAATGGTTCATTGCAGAGACTGTGTTTTCTTTACAGAACCAGGGCTCACAATGTCTATACAAATATACCCTGCTGAAAAAAAACAGCACAGGCCAGTAGGGCTGAGCAATCTGTGGAAAATACATTATATTCCAACAACATTCACTCACCCATCCAAATCACTGAATCCAGGTGTTCCAGTCACTTCCGTGGCCACAGGTGTATAAAGCCGAGCCCCTCGGCCTGCAGACGGCTTCTACAGACATTAGTGAAAGAATGGGTCGCTCTCAGGAGCTCAGAGAATTCCAGCGTGGTGCCGTGATCGGACGCCACCTGTGCAGCAAGTCCAGTCGTGAAATTTCCTCACTACTAAATATTCCACAGTCCACTGTCAGTGGGATTATAACAAAGTGGAAGCGATTGGGAACGACAGCAACTCAGCCACGAAGTGGTCGGCCACGTAAAATGACAGAGCGGTCAGCGGATGCTGAGGGGCATAGTGCGCAGAGGTCACCGACTTTCTGCAGAGTCAATCACTACAGACCTCCAAACTTCATGTGGCCTTCAGATCAGCTCAAGAACAGCGTAGAGAGCTTCATGGAATGGGTTTCCATGGCCGAGCAGCTGCATCCAAGCCTTACATCACCAAGCGCAATGCAAAGCGTGGAATGCAGTGGTGTAAAGCGCCGCCACTGGACTCTAGAACAGTGGAGACGAGTTCTCTGGAGTGACCAATCACGCTTCTCTGTCTGGGAATCCGATGGACGGGTTTGGTGCGGAAGAACTGGACTGGCCTGCACAGAGTCCTGACTTCAACACGATAGAACTCCTTTGGGATGAATTAGAGCGGAGACTGTGAGCCAGGCCTTCTCGTCCAGTATCTGACCTCACAAATGTGCTTCTGGAAGAACGGTCAAAAATTCCCATAAACACTCCTAACCCTTGTGGAAAGCCTTCCCAGAAGAGCTGAAGCTGTTATAGCTGCAAAGGGTGAGCCGACATCATATTAAACCCTATGGATTAAGAATGGGACGTCACGCAAAGAGAGCTTTACAGGCAATGCACATGGGTCACTGAGTGTTCATGGTTCTGTATAGAACGACTGTCTTTACTAAAGAACCTTCTTTTTTAAGAACCTTGAAGAGCTATAGTTTTTAAGAATGGGGACTGTAGTTAAAGAAAATTGCGATTTGAAAATTAAACTGCAATTTTAATGTAAAACCAATTAATCCTTCAGCCCTACAGACCTGCATGCATTCCATATTGATCTAATCTGATCTATGCTAGTTTATGCTGGTCTATGCTGGTTTATACTGGTCTAGTGCTAGTTTAGCTGGTTGCCCTGCATGGTCAGGCTGGCTGACCAGCATACCAGCAACTATAACACAACATATTGCTGTTGTCAGAACAAAACCTTGTATCTCAAAAATGGTAACTTTACAGAAGAAGGAAAAAACCTACTTTACTTTTAATGCAAATCAATGGAACCAGAATTTTTTCTAAGACATTTTGGGCCATTTCTGGAGGTCCATTAATCATGAAATTTACAAGCAACGTAAAGGGCAACAGGTGTTTGTAAAATATGTCAAAAACTGAAAGATGTTGAAAATGCTCATCTGTGCTGTTTTTTTCTGGCAGGGTATTTATTACTCAAAACTGCCACAAGTCTTCTGAGTTTTATAGGTAAAGTTAATGAGGATAAAACTGAAAAAACACCATGAATGGATTAAAATAAATGGATTAAAACACAGACAGCACATATGTAAACAGTACGTTTCTCTAGAACAGAGCGTTTCACACCAAACCGCTCTGAATCTTTGGAAAATCTGTTATGTTCCCCTTCGCAGGGATAATTCAAGAATAGCCTTTTCATTGTGCTTTTACACATACTGGTTAAATCCAATATATATGCGGGAATGCGGGAATCTCGACTGCATAAGTTCTGGTAGAGGGGGACTGCAATTGCGCTGTCCCCTGTTTTTTGGCTGGAGGTTAGGGAACCGGACCTGTGACCAGAACCCTGTTGCCAGTTTGATCCCCATAGCCGACAGCACATGACTGAGGTGTCCTTGAGCAAGACACCTAACCCCCAACTGCTCCCCGGGCGCTGCGGATAGGGCTGCCCACCGCTCCGGGCAAGTGTGTTCACTGCCCCTAGTGTGTGTATGTTCACTAGTGTGTATGTGGTTTCACTGCATGGATGGGTTAAAACGCGGAGATGAAATGTCCCCATTGTGGGATTAATAAGGGACACTCAATCTTGATCTTATTCACCAATTCAATCCAGTAAAAATGGTAATCTCGGTCCATTCAACTAATTACAGGCAGCACGGGTCATAATTCTGTATGTCCTGAGAAAAGAATAGAAAAGCAACTCCAGCATTTTAGTACTACAAATCAAGCAGAGAGCCAGCAGTGGAGAGAAGGACATTCAAACTGGAAGGTCAAGGCTTATTGAATCTATAATGGGACAAAAAAGGTTGCCAAACTTTGCTAAATTTATAGAGATATCTCCGAGTAGCGTACCTTGTTCTTTCAAGTCTAGGGAAGGACGAAATATCCCATCCCAATATGTGAAAGTGGGAAGATTATGCTTTTTTTTACTTGAGCAAAATTAGGCCTCTAACAACCAATGTCACAGAGGCTTCTGTGGCAAGAGTGGGGATCTAAAGTGGGTGGATTTATGCACAGAGTCTCAATTATTTAGCTTCTCCAAAAACCAAAGTCATTAACTGAAACAGTGGTAAAATTCACAGGAGAAAGGAAGACAAATAACAGGCTTTTCCACAGCCGTTATCCAAAAGCAGAAGTCTGGGCCACGAAGAACACTGGGGTACAGCACACAAATAAATGCTAAGCGTAGGAAGAAACTACACAAGGCACCACAAAAACGAACGCCAATTAAGGCCCATATGCAGTGACATGCAGAGGTTTGGGCACCCCTGGTCAGTTTGTGTTACTGTGAAGAGCAAAGTGAGTAAAAGACAACCTTATTTCTGAAAGGCATGAAACAAAAGGTGCTACTTTTCTTTATTATTTTAAGCAACATTACTTTTTCATTTCCATCTTGTACATTTTCAAGGCAACAAAAAAGGAAAAGAGCCCGAAGCAAACGTTTGAGCATCCTGCATGGTCAGTACTTAGTAACACCCTCTAAACACTGTGTAACCAGCTTGTAGTCTTTCAGGTCTTGTTTGCAAGAATTTGTGCCCATTCTTCCTCGCAAAGGCTTCCGGTTCTGGACTGTCTTGCCTGTACAGCTCTTTCGAAGTCTGTCCACAGATTTTCGATGACGTTTAGGTCGGGGGACTGAGAGGGCCATGGCAAAACCTTCAGCTTGCGCCTCTTGAGGTAGTCTGTTGTGGATTTTGAGGTGTGTTTAGGGTCATTATCATGTCATCCTCTTTCCATCCTTCAGCTTTTTTACAGACTGTGTGATGTTTACTTCCAGAATTCGCTGCTATTTGATTGAATTATTTGACTTTTTTCCTCTACCAGTAAAATATTCGCTGTGCCCTTGCCTGCAACCTAAACGGATATCATGATCAATCCATTTTCCGTTTCCAAAATGCATCCGGCTTGTTTAGGTGTTTCTTTGGAAGACGCAGGAAAGGTTTTCTTCTGATGACTCTTTCATGACAGTCATATGTGTGCATGTGTCGATGCACAGTAATACAGTGCACCACCACTACAGAGTCTGCTCAACAATCCTGAAGGTCTTTTGCAATCAAATGGGTATTTTGATTTGCCTTTCAAGGTGTCCTACAATCCTTCCAGACCTCCACCATTTCTGTTTACGGCCTAGACTACAAACTGAGGAAGTGGCTACCTGTAAACACGACGCTGTCTTCTTATAGCCGCTCATGCTTTATGCACAGAGTGCTAGGCAGCTGCTTAGAGGAGCCCAAGGATGCTGATCGCTGGGACAAGCTTTGACGAGTCAGACGATGTGTCCTAATTGAGGAACTGGATCCTTGGAAGGACACAGTCTATGAAGATGTGTCCCACGAAGGCTGTTTGGACCTGCGAAGGTTGAACCGAAATGAGATGGTCTGCTCTACGGTGGAGTTTCAGATTCAGATTCCTTTATTGATCCCAGGGGGAAATTGCAGGGGGAAGTTCCGGCTTACGTCACAGCACTGCTGTTCCCACCCTCACCGCTGCGCCACGAAACGCTGCTCCTGTCAAGCTCTCTTAAAGTTCTTTAAAGATGGAGACTTTTTTTAGGTGACCAATAATCGATCAATAAATTTATAGACAAAAATTATCCAATGAATTTGTCTTCGCACTGGAAGTCAAGAGCACACAAAGTTCACAGTGATGAGCTGAATAATGAATGTTGTATAAAAAATATCACCACAATCTAAACAATTATTGACTAGAACCACAAACTGTGTTCATGTAACTCTCCAATGACTTTCCAATGAACAGTGATGATGGGACTATTTTGAACATGGCAAAACAATTAATTAATCAGAAAATAGTTAATAATAATTACATATAGGAAAATTACAATTAGGATAATAATAATTACAATTAGGAGGAAGGAGAAGAGAAAGAACACGGTGATGAAAGGAAAACTGGTGTGGTTGGTTAGTGTAGTGGGTAACACCTCTGCCTTCTACACTGTAGACTGGGGTTCAATCCCCACCTGGGCAAACACCCTACACTATACCAATAAGAGTCCTTGGGCAAGACTCCCAACACCGCCTTCACCTACCTTTATAAAAATGCTCAAATTGTAAGTCGCTCTGGAGAAGAGCGTCAGCCCAATGCCGTAAATGGAAAAATGTAAATAAAACTAAAACCACAACCAGTGGCACGTTTATACTCCAGGGGTCACATTACAGAAACTTCCTATCTGTAGTTCAGATCTAAAAGGTCAAGATAAGATTTTTCAAATTCACATCACAGAAGCAAATCTGATCTGGATTTAGGAATCTTCTCCAGTTAGGAAATCAAAGTTGACAATCAAGTCGTGTCTGTTACCTAGCAACCAACCTTACACACATCGGAAACTTAAACACCTAATCAAGCCAGTTAGCCAGGCAGCTAACCTTGCTGCTGTTACCGATGTAAAAATGTCAAACAAACCTAAAGCGCGATAAACTGAGAGCCAACCTCTTGTTTTCCAAACTGTAAGGCAAATTATTCAGTAACTGCATGAAATAAATCGACTTTCAGTAGAAAAACAAACTGAGTTCAGCTTCTTTTATTATAAGGGTTTAAAATGACGTCATCGTCTATTAGACTGGAGAGAAGAGCTACAGCCTCACACGACGCCCAGCTTCTGAATGGAGCTTATGGAGTATGAACGTTATGAAGAACATGAACAAGTGCGTTTTGGACCCACCGGTGGTCCCACGGAGTTTGAGTTATGAAAAACCCCCTGCTGTTTATCAGAGACTCGCCGCCCCAGAGTTTCAGTCTCCATTTCCCAAACGCTTTAGCCAAGCGCGCTAACGTTCCTCCTCCTAATGAACAGACACGCGTTCAGCTCCGCCTCCTCATTATTCACCACCATCACTGTAATATTTCATCATCAACATTAACACAGGAAGGTGATCATAGGGGCGGTGGAGGTCGAGTCGGCAGCGCCTGGGGTTTTAAACGCTGTTAGAAAAAACACGCCGTTGCGCTGGTTATAGTGAACTGAGCTGCCTGACACTGCATAAAACAATAGAAACAGACGGTCAAACAGAAGTTAAGATGCTCTGGGAGTTCATCTTAAGTTAGGACAGGATTTAAGAGGTCCAGTTAGGATGTTTGTGTGATGCTGTTTTCTAATCTGGAGTCAATGATGAGATTATGAAGGTAGGAGCCGTTATTCTGTAGTAGCTTCTGTCCTCAAGACTCAGGACGTTTCTGTAACACGGCCTCAGATGAGCACGGAGATGTAGTTTAATAACTGCTGCCGGTCAGGAAATATCCTGTGCGTCCTTCTTAGTTCAAGAGCACCTCATTGAAAAGCACTGCGCTCTGGAAGGGTTTACAAACAGACCCGACTCGAGTCCCAACTGTTAGTATTTTCAGACTCAGGATGTCAGAAAAGCTGCAGTCGCGTCTGCTAATGTTTATAAAAACAGAACATGAGGAGAGAGGAAGAACAGAGCGGTAGCCACGGCAACGGTATGTTTCCCCCCTCTCTTTCTCCTGGGCTATGCATTAGGCATTAAGCACATCTCTATGAAATGATGCTCTTACTGAAGTGCAGGGAGGATGAGCGCTGATGGAGTTCTAACAGCTCTCTCTGCTGCACTGGACACAGCGTTCGGACTGACCTCGGTGCTCTCACGACTGCTCAGAAACCTGCTGCACCTACTGGACCTTGAGCCGTGGAGGGAACCCAGTATATTAACCGGAATTGGAGCATGACGTTCCTAAATGGATCTGGTGACCATTTATTTGGGGCCAAGCCTTTGACCGACTCCTGCTGTGCTGCAAGGCCTCACCTGCGCCCCTTCAACCTCCTAATAAGACTCAGAATCTTGGCTGGAGAACATCATCATCTCCTCTTCTATGGACTGCTGGGCTCCTATAAATACATATCTAGATCCCAGGCTGTCTGCTGTTCTCTATCTGAGGCGACACGTCTGAGCGTCCGTCGTGCTGGAGAGGTCAAGATCCGCTCGTGAGCAGATTCACTCGTATTGAGAGACGAAGAGTCTCAGGATTAAATCAGCCACGACTTCCTTACTACTCCACCCATTTACACCACATCTGTTCAGTTATAATCCTCAGACTCGGATTAATCCAGACTCTCTTTAATAACTGACCGCGGTCATTAGCCGGCCGGTCCAGCAGGAAAGTATTCGGTCCGCACCTGATGTTAAAAACCCGAGCTTAGTGTGAGAAACAGAAACACACACATCAGCAAATCCATCAGTGAGTGAATCACTTCTGATATTAATACACAGAAAAATACAATAAACCCCCAAAACACGGCGAGAAGGACGGAGAGGAAGTCGGCCTCCTGTTCGCCAGATTCTCGTCGGAGTTTTCCCGTTCCACCTTAAATGGAGCATCGGCCAGCTTCTAGTTTGGGTTGCAGTGTCAGGCACCAGAAAGTGACTACTGCACCATTTAAGGTGGAACAAGAAAATTCCGACAAGAAGCTGGCTGATGCACCATTTAAGGCGGAACGGGAAAATTCGATCAAGAACTTGGCTAATGCACCACTTAAGGTGGAATGGTAAAATTCGAATAAGAAACTGGCTGATGCACCATTTAAGGTGGAACTGGAAAATTCTAACAAGAAGCTGGCTAATGCACCATTTATTAATTAAGAAATTCATTATCTCTACAGGATGCAGAAAAGCTAGTTCATGCATTTATCACTTCAAGGCTAGATTATTGTAATGCCCTGCTGTCTGGATGTCACAGCAAAAGCCTTAACAAGCTTCAGCTAGTCCAGAACGCTGCAGCCAGAGTCCTCACAAGAACTAGGAAGTTTGACCATATTAGTCCAGTTTTATCAGCCCTGCACTGGTTACCAGTTAAATTTCGCATTGATTATAAAATTCTATTACTGACTTATAAAGCTCTAAACGGGCTCGCCCCTCAGTACCTGAGTGAGCTCCTCTCCTACTATGAACCATCACGCCTACTTAGATCACAAGGTGCTGGCTTACTACTGGTACCTAGACCTAATAAAGCTCCATCAGGGGGCGGAGCTTCTCATACAGAGCCCCCCAGCTCTGGAATAATCTTCCTGTTAATGTTCGGGACTCAGACTCAGCCTCAGTCTTTAAGTCTAGGCTAAAAACTTATTTGTACAGTCAAGCATTTGGTGATTAGTCTTCCCTGTCAGGTCTGGACCTGCTGGAGTCTCTGCTGCTCTGTTTTACTGTAATCTGTGGTCAGCCACTCTTTACAGTACTAACTCTGTTTTTTCTTCTCCTTTCTCTGCCGAGCTGATCAGCTGCCCATCCTGTGCGCCTGATGCTGTTGCCTCTACTGCCTTGATTGGTGCCGCTGCTCACCAGCCTTCTGGACCGGTTTGACCACCACTGAGCTTCTTGCTGTACAGCGCTGTGCAGCCCTCACCCTCAGATCTTCTCTTTCCCCACTTTACTATAAAACTTCATACTAATAATGTTTGCTGTCCGGTGTCGACCAGAGGAGGATGGGTTCCCCTTCTGAGTCTTGGTTCCTCTCAAGGTTTCTTCCTCTTTTAGGGAGTTTTTCCTTGCCACCGTCGCCGCTGGCGACGCTCATGGGGGCTCGGACCCGGATTTTCTTTCTTCTTTTCTCTTCTCTCTGTAACACTGATTGTTCTGTAAAGCTGCTTTGTGACAACACCTGCTGTAAAAAGCGCTATATAAATAAATTTTGCTTGCTTGCTTGATTTAAGGTGGAATGGTAAAATTCGAATAAGAAACTGGCTGATGCACCATTTAAGGTGGAACTGGAAAATTCTAACAAGAAGCTGGCTAATGCACCATTTAAGGTTGAACGGGAAAATTCTAACAAGAAGCTGGCTAATGCACCATTATAAGGTGGAACAGGAAAATTCTAACAAGAAGCTGGCTAATGCACCATTTAAGGTGGAACAGGAAAATTTGAACAAGAAGCCGGCTGCTGCACCATTTAAGGTGGAACGGGAAAATTTGATCAAGAAGTTGGCTAATGCACCACTTAAGGTGGAATGGTAAAATTCGAATAAGAAACTGGCTGATGCACCATTTAAGGTGGAACTGGAAAATTCTAACAAGAAGCTGGCTAATGCACCATTTAAGGTGGAATGGTAAAATTCGAATAAGAAACTGACTGATGCACCATTTAAGGTGGAACTGGAAAATTCTAACAAGAAGCTGGCTAATGCACCATTTAAGGTTGAACTGGAAAATTCTAACAAGAAGCTGGCTAATGCACCATTTAAGGTGGAACGGGAAAATTTGATCAAGAAGCTGGCAAATAAGAAGATGACTTCAGTTTTGCGTAAGAAGGTGTTAACATTAATCTATTATGAATATCTACTCGGATTAAGTAATGCTATAATTTACCGACCTGCAAAGGTACAACCATCACTGTAAATAAAAACTACTAAATAAAATTAAGATTCCCTGAATAGACTATTCAATGAAATGTCATTTTCACCATATCAACCCAGAGAGCGAGCATATATCAGTCTGCTGGCTTGATTTAATATTGGTGGTCCACCCTCGGACCACCAACATTACTGTCTTGCATACAAGCTCTATACTTTTTAATCTCCTCAAAGAGATTTTAAATGCGCAGTGACTTATTTCAGAAATTAAACTTAAACAAATATTACAACTAAGAGAAAAAATAATAACCAGGCCTGATGTAAAATGATTTTATAGATTAAAATTATTTACTAAACTAATTTACAACATAAAGAAACAAAAGACACTGCTGTAGTTTAGAACGAGTTTGGTGTGGGCGCTCCTTGACTGGCCTGCACAGAGTCCTGACCTCAAACCCATAGAACATCTTTGGGATGAATTAGAGCGGAGACTGCGAGCCAGGCCTTCTCGTCCAGCGATATATTTCACTATATATATATATATAAATATATATATATATATATATATATATATATATATATATATACACACACACACACACATACACCCACACACACACACACAGAGAAAAACAAAGACACACTCACTCATACACGCTCATGCACACATGCACAAACACTCCCTCACACAGACAGACACACCCACGCAGACACACTGCTGTCAATAATTCAGGCTTTTAATCTTTTATTTATTAATGACTTTCTTTGGGCAGATTAGAGCTGAGTGCAGAGGCTTTGGAGGGTCTTTCCTCCTCACAGCCAATCACTTTACAGAACATACCTCCATGCACAGCCTAGCCTGTGTGTGTGTGTGTGTGTGTGTGTGTGTGTGTGTGGCAGTGTGTGAAAAGGCACTAATGGAAACTGTGAGTGAGAGTGTGTGTGTTAGATATGTCTGTTCCTGCACAGCAATGAGGTAAGGGTGTTAACTACAGGGCAATTAGTTACACACACACACACCATCTGATTAACATGCTCTCTGCCCCTGAGTGACCCCGGCATCTCACCCTCTGACTGTACACATATGTGTGACATTAAATCACCACAGGATGCTCCTTTAGATGACTCTGCTGCTCAGCAGGGCTTTCAGAATCTATTCTGTATGTTCTGATATCCAGGCTTTTCTCCGTCGGCTGTAAAATAAACAAATACACATTTTCAGTCTTAAACTGAACCGCGTCATCAGAGCAGCGTAACCCAGAGCTCATTACGGAGAGAACCTGCAGATCTCGTCCAGGACTCTCAAACGCTAGAGGGCGCTCCTGAGTGAGTCTCAAATGATCAAATGGGTTGATATGGAGCCTTTGAGTAAAATCAAAGTTTATAAATGCTTAAACAATCTTAATGTAAAAGAATGCAAACATTTCCTGAACAGCATAAAACACTTTAACACCGCTGTTATATTTAAGAGCTTTTAAACTCGAGTTATAAGAGCTTAAAACGGAGCCTCGTGTATGTTCATGACGTCAGAGAGCGCGAACAGCCAATGAGCTGCTCCGCTCACCAATCATCCCGCTCTAGCAGTAAAGCCCCGCCCACTGCTGCCCGAACCCCATTTACTGTAGGCGAGATTTCTTTGTTTTTTAGTGAAATCCCTCCTTCTACTGTCTAAAACTAAAGGAAAGTTCTAGTTCAGTGATTAGAGACTATTTTAACTGCTCATTTTTAGCCGTTGAGCTCCATTTCACTCAATTCGCTCGCGGGCGCCCTCTGCTGTTCAGCAGGCCTGTTTTTGATATAACGGGGGAAATAGGAAGCGGCCAGACTCCTCATAAACCGGCTCTGGTCCCCACAGCAGTTTAATCATACTTTGGTGTAATGTCCTTAAAACAAGTCAAAATGAGGCTCAGTGTTGTGTGTGGCCTCCACGTGCCTGTATGACCTCCCTACAACGCCTGGGCAGCTCCTGATGAGGTGGTGGATGGTCTTCTGAGGGATCTCCTCCCAGACCTGGACTAAAGCATCCGCCAACTCCTGGACAGTCTGTGGTGCAACGTGGCGTTGGTGGATGGAGCGAGACATGATTTCCCAGATGTGCTCAATCGGATTCAGGTCTGGGGAACGGGCGGGCCGGTCCATAGCTTCAATGCCTTCATCTTGCAGGAACTGCTGACACACTCCAGCCACATGAGGTCTAGCATTGTCCTGCATTAGGAGGAACCCAGGGCCAACCGCACCAGCATATGGTCTCACAAGGGGTCTGAGGATCTCATCTCGGTACCTAATGGTGGTCAGGCTACGTCTGGCGGGCACATGGAGGGCTGTGTGGCCCTCCAAAGAAATGCCACCCCACACCATTACTGACCCACTGCCAAACCGGTCATGCTGAAGGACGTTGCAGGCAGCAGATCGCTCTCCACGGCGTCTCCAGACTCTGTCACGTCTGTCACATCTGCTCAGTGTGAACCTGCTTTCATCTGTGAAGATCACAGGGCGCCAGTGGCCAATTTGCCAATCCTGGTGTTCTCTGGCAAATGCCAAGCGTCCTGCACGGTGTTGGGCTGTGAGCACAACCCCCATCTGTGGACGTCGGGCCCTCATACCATCCTCATGGAGTCGGTTTCTAACCGTTTGTGCAGACACAGGCACATTTGTGGCCTGCTGGAGGTCATTCTGAAGGGCTCTGGCAGCTCCTCCTGTTCCTCCTTGCTCAAAGGCAGAGGTAGTGGTCCTGTTGCTGGGTTGTTGCCCTCCTACGGCCTCCTCCACGTCTCCTGGTGTACTGGCCTGTCTCCTGGTAGCGCCTCCAGCCTCTGGACACTACGCTGATAGACACAGCAAACCTTCTTGCCACAGCTCACATTGACGTGCCATCCTGGATGAGCTGCACTACCTGAGCCACATGTGTGGGTTGTAGAGTCCGTCTCCTGTTACCACGAGTGTGAAAGACCACCAACATTCAAAAGTGACCAAAACATCAGCCAGAAAGCAGAAAGGTACTGAGAAGTGGTCTGTGGTCCCACCTGCAGAACCACTCCTTTACTGAGTGTGTCTTGCTAATCGCCAGTAATTTCCACCTGTTGTCTGTTCCATTTACACAGCAGCTGTGAAATTGTCAGTCAGTGTTGCTTCCTAAGTGGACAGTTTGATTTCACAGAAGTTTGATTTACTTGGAGTTACATTGTGTTGTAAGTGTTCCCTTTATTTTTTGAGCAGTGTGTATATATATATATATATATATATATTGCTTGTGAACAAATTCATTTGTATTGAGGACGAAGCTAAAATCAGCTTCCAATTCGGCAGCTTCTTGTTCACGTTTTCCCATTCAAATGCTGCAGTAGTCACTTTCTGGTGCTTGAAGCGGCACCATTTAAGGTGGAACGGGGAAATTTGAACAAAACCCTGGTGAATAAGAAGCTTCGTGTAAGAAGGTGGTAACGTTAATCTGTTATGAATATCTACACAGATTAATTAATGCTGTAACTACAAGCTTTAACCATCACTGTAAATAAATAACTACTACATGAAGTTTAGACCCTGAATAGACGATTAAATGAAATAAGATTAAAATAAAACCAGAGGAGAAACAACCACATCAGCAGGTTCTCTGAGCTTCACCAACCACATCAGCAGGTTCTCTGAGCTTCACCAACCACATCAGCAGGTTCTCTGAGCTTCACCAACCACGTCAGCAGGTTCTCTGAGCTTCACCAACCACATCAGCAGGTTCTCTGAGCTTCACCAACCACATCAGCAGGTTCTCTGAGCTTCACCAACCACATCAGCAGGTTCTCTGAGCTTCACCAACCACATCAGCAGGTTCTCTGAGCTTCACCAACCGCACGACCACATCTACACAAACACCACACAGACAATAAACACCACACAGACGATAAACACCACACAGACAATAAACACCACACACACACACACAATAAACACCACACACACACAATAAACACCACACACACACACACACACACACACAATAAACACCACACACACAATAAACACCACACACACACAATAAACACCACACACACACACACACACACAATAAACACCACACGCACAATAAACACCACACAGACGATAAACACCACACACACACACACACACAGTGGGTTTGTGGCTCTCACTGATGCCCCCTTGCTGATGTATGAGGAGAAGAGAGACAGAGAGAAGGACACTCCACTGACTCACTTTAGCCTAATGAAGATTTACCGCCGGCTCTGAATGTCCTCTGTACCGTCCAGCCCTGTTTGCTCGGACTTATTACTCCAATAGAGGGTTGATCAATAGCTCCGCTCCAGCGTGGCGTCGCAGGCTAAGCAGGTGTCGCTGTTTTTCAAAACATAAACTCTTCTCTGACCTTTGCGTTGCTGGCCACCGTTCAGGTGTGATGCTTTACTGGTCAAGTCCCGAAAAGGTGGTCCAATCTCTAGAGTGCCTCAACACTGCCATCTAGTGGACAAGAGCGAGATTGCAGTGCAGGTCTCAGCTCAGGGGGCAAAATGAGTGTATTTGCCCTGAACTGCCAAATGCAGAGAGCTGGCGCCAGTGGAGAAAGATGTATTTTCATATTAAAAAGAGACACTAGGGATGAAAGATGAATCGTTTTTATATCAAAATCCCAATTTTCAATTCGCAAGTGCTGCAATTACAGAACACACTTCTTCATGGTTCTTAAAAAGCTGGTTCTTTAGTAAAGACAGTCGTTCTATACAGAACCATGACCGCTCAGTGACCCATGGGCATGTGTGTAAAGTTCTCTGAGTGGTGAATCGGTTCTTCAGAGTGGAGAATGTGGTTCTGTACAGCATCAAAAAGGGTTCTGCTGTTGTTACTTTGGTGCTTGTTGATGTCGAGCTTATAACAGTAGAAGAACATTTTGGTCCTGTAGAGAACTCTCTTCAAAAAGGTTCTATATAGAACCACATACAACACGTTCTTCATCAATCTGAAGAACCGTTTCACCATGAAGAGAACTCTAATGCATAACAATGGGTTTCTGAGTCCTTATGGTTCTACACAGAACCACTGTCTGTGCTGAAGAACCCTTGAAGAGCCATCTTTATTCAGTGTGTACATCAGAAAAGACGTACACACACACACACACACACACAAGCACATAAACACATACAAACACACACACGAGCATATAAACACACACACACACACAAGCACATATACACACACAAACACACACACGAGCATATAAACACACACAAACACACAAGCACATAAACACATACACACACACAAATACACACATACACGCACACACACACACAAAAGCACAAACACACACAAGCACATAAACACACACACACGCAAACATACACACACAAGCACGTATACACACACAAACACACACACACACACACACACACACAAGCACATATACACACACACACACACACACACACACAAGAACAAAAGAGCCACCACTGCAGTGTATTCCAATGAGGTTTTATTCATTCTCCTTACAAAGCAACGTTGAGACCCTGTCCTCCGCTCTAGAGCTCTGAAACTAGTTTCTGGAGCCATGACGCTCGTCTCCACGGAGCTCACGTCAAACTCACACACGCTGTTCCCACTCGCTCAGCACTGGGGACGCATGGAGACACCAGCTTACGTTTTTGGTATTGCATTGTTTTTAACATTATTAATATGACATGAAAAAAACGTTATGAGCAGAAGAAGCAGGTAAATCTGCCTAAAAGCATCACTTATGTACAAAATATACTGTAAAATATGCATATATACACATATACACATGCAAATATGTACACTGACACAGTTTGTTCTAGATATACAGTGTTGTGTGTAAAAATGATTACAGATATGCTTCTTAGAAGCTGTGGAATGGATTAATGTCCTAGACATTGTATAGCATGACACTGACACAACAACAACAACAACAACAATAATAATAATAATAATAATAATAATAATAATAATAATCATTTCACTTCATGTTGCTTTAAATGTATGGCCATAATCTAATGTTTATTCTCATGTTATGCACACCTGGACTGAAAGTACGTCTATATAAACCTATGGGTGGCTCTCTGCGGCCCAGTCCCACTCAGGAAATCTAACGACTCGTGGTTGGTACTTGTATTGTCTCTGAAACTAACAGCCAGGTGGGAAGCGCAACAGCGAGTGGGGCCTAAACGCAACACCAAATGTGAAATGGACCGCTCTACAACAGCTGGGCTGAAGTGACGTCTTCATGAAAATATTGCTGTGTGCAGCGCTCGTCGAAGACCTCACGCCACGGCCCTCTTTAGCACTACCTGCAGGAGTTAGTACAGTACTGTCTGTGAACGCAGGCTCAAAGCACAGCTAAGAAGACTAGACTAGACCAGAAGGCCTTTTCACATCGACTGCTTCTTCACGCAAAGCTGAATGACCGCCGCAGAGCCTCTCTCACTTTCTCTCACCTTCATTTCCCAATTCTGCTCTACATCAAAACATCCACCAACCAGGGACGCTCTGGAACTGGCAGTGAAGTTTTGGAGTTTGGACTAACCAGATATACAACAAGCCAAGCACCCAAGTGACGGAACATACTGTACAACAAGTCGTGATGGTTAGAAATCGGGGCTGTACAGCATTAATGTTTCTGTATTCCGAAAGTATTCTGAGTCTGAGTATTGCTGCAAAAACGTCCCATCGTTCTCTTTAAGCTTCGTCCTACTTCACCCTCCGCAACTCTCTCCACTTACTATTCCCACCACTTTACACTTCGTTACAGTATCCAAAGTCCTCTGGTCCAACCATAGTCACGTTGGCGCTGGTCCAGCCCCTGATCTTTGGCCTAACTGTGGACTGTGGTCCCAAGTTTGACCCCACACCCTGATCCCCCCAAGCCCTTCTCCAAAGCCAGGCTTAGATTTTGGTCTCAGGGCCTTCGGCATCCAGCGGTTGGAAGGAGTTGCGAATGCGGGCCACTTCGGCAGCACACAGGTGACCAAAGGCTTTGTTATACCACTCAGGTGACTTTCCCCTGTAACACAACACACAAACAAGAACAATTAAGATCAAGAGACCCTTATTAGTCCCACAACGGGGAAATTTCACCTCCGCATTTAACCCATCCGTGAAGTGAAACACCACACACACACACTAGTGAGCACACTTGCCCGGAGCGGTGGGCAGCCCTATCCACAGCGCTCGGGGAGCAGTTGGGGGTTAGGTGTCTTGCTCAAGGACACCTCAGTCATGTACTGAGGTGTCCGGGGAATCGAACCGGCGACCTTCCGGTCACAAGGCTGGTTCCCTGACCTCCAGCCCACAACACTCAGCAATCAGCACACTCTGACAAAAAGTTTCAGGCTTTAAAAGCTGCTACTACTGATTTTAGCTACGTGATGCCCTTTTGACCATTTTTATAGGTTCGACTTTTTTCGGCTTTTTACGAGACTACAGTCGCTTCTCATTCTCCAGCTTATTGTTTGAATTTTCCTGTTCCACCTTAAATGGCGCCAGAATGTAACTGCGACACCTTTTAAGGTGGAACGGGAAAATTCACACAAGAGCTTCATAACTTCTTAGTGTTTGTCAGTTTCTCGCTGTTTCAGGAAACCAGCTGGAGTGACTATAAACACTAATAAGTCCATTCGTCTCCAGATTATCGATGTCCGTTTTAAATCTCTCTCTTTGCCGTTTCGTAGCTGCTAGCTGGGCGAGACTGTTGTCTGCGTTGCTATGGTGACCAGCCGTCTGCGCTGATCTTCAGGGTTAAAGGGTGAATCAGCAGTTCTACATTAACTCCAGCGTTTAAGACCATTTACTGTTAAACTGTGTTGAAGGATCAGCAGAGCTTTATTTTACTGTAGAGGAGGATTATTTTATTATTACCTGCTGATCTGATTCAGCTGTGGAGCCACGACAGGGCAGGAAACGAGCCGCATGTTGCTGACCGCTGGTGTTGTGTAATGTATAGTGACATAGCAGTGTAAGAAACCACAAAAGGACTATTTGATTTATTGTTGCTAACCTTTTTTTTTTTAGCTCTTTTAGTGTCACAACTCACTCTAAACATGCTGATCAACTACTTTTGGTGTAAAACTGTGTAAATTAGATGTTTTGCTAAACTATTCCTTTAAATCTAAGCTTAGCCTAGACAAATTAGCTGTGGTGGATGAAGCACGCAAACCAGGTACCTGAGTTAAAGTCGAGACCCCCAGGGTAAAATATTCCTCCAGTAAAAGTAGAAGTTCCTCCCTTTAGACTTCCACTGGAGTAAAAGTACTAAAGTATTTCCCTTCAAATGTACTTAAGTATAAAGTAAAAGTACTAAAAGAGTAATTCTGGCTCTGATGTCCTGTTATCATTTTTATAACCAGACTGGCTTCATGAACTCATTTCAGGTGAAAGTCCTCCAGCGTCTCTCTTGGTAAACCAGTCTTTTAATAGAACGTCATTAATTAGTGACGCTGACGTCTATTAAAATGATCAGAAGCATTGATGATTGGCGCTCTGGCTTTGCGCTTCTTTCGTTTTGACATGTTACGTTTTTATACACACAGAAACCAAAAGGAACGACAGATTTCTCAAAATGTAGGAGGAAAAAGTCGGATATTAGACTCTGAAATGTAGTGGAGTGAAAGGAAAAAGTCCAGAACGGAGAAACTTCAGTACAGATACACCAAAAATACTAAAGTACAGAAACCAATTACATTTACTCAGTTACTCAGTTACTCAGTTACTGTCCACCACTGGAAATTACTAATGACCTCTCTCAGGAGGCAGATCACAGACCACACTGAGATCCACACGGACTAATGTATTATGTGCTAAGAGTGCCCTCTGGTGGAAGCCCTCTGTATTTCTCTCTCACATGAGTTGAGGGTGGTTTATAGTTCTGCCTCTGCATGTCTGTGAACACACGTATTGTGTGTCTGCCAATATAAATGCATATGAAGTGAACATATATCCTCGGGGGCAGTATTTAAACTACAATGCATATAGAAAATTGCACATTTTTGCTCCTTTTCTCTCTCAAAGAATAAATACTCACTTCACTGCTTTGTCATAGGCTGAAAATGGGCTTAACACTTGCAGCGTTGCTCCTTTCCTGCCAGCCAATCGTAGAACTGCTCCATTTCAATTAGCATTAGTTCTGGTTTAGGCTGAGTATTGTGTGGGTCTTGCCCCGCCCCAGTGCTGCACGACAGCCAATCAGCAAAGATCAGCACTTTGTTTCTACACTCACTGTCCACTTCATCAGCTCCACTTACTGTATAGCTGCACTCTGTAGTTCTACAGTTACAGACTGTAGTCCATCTGTTTCTCTGATACTCTGTTACCCTGTTCTTCAGTGGTCAGGACCCCCATGGACCCTCACAGAGCAGGTACTGTTTGGGTGGTGGGTCATTCTCAGCACTGCAGTAACACTGACCTGCTGGTGGTGTGTTAGTGTGTGTTGTGCTGGTCTGAGTGGATCAGACACAGCAGTGCTGTTGGAGTTTTTAAACACCTCAGTGTCGCTGCTGGACTGAGAATCGTCCACCAACCAAAAACATCCAGCCAGCAGCGTCCTGTGGGCAGCGTCCTGTGGGCAGCGTCCTGTGGGCAGCGTCCTGTGACCACTGATGAAGGACTAGAGGATGACCAACACAAACTGTGCAGCAGCAGATGAGCTGTCGTCTCTGACTTTACATCTACAAGGTGGACCAACAAGGTAGGAGTGTCTAATAGAGTGGACAGTGAGTGGACACAGTGTTTAAAAACTCCAGCAGCACTGCTGTGTCTGATCCACTCGCACCAGCACAACACACACTAACACACCACCACCACGTCAGTGTTACTGCAGCGCTGAGAATGACCCACCACCCAAACAGTACCTGCTCTGTGAGGGTCCATGGGGGTCCTGACCACTGAAGAACAGGGTAACAGAGTATCAGAGAAACAGATGGACTACAGTCTGTAACTGTAGAACTACAGAGAGCAGCTATACGGTCAGTGGAGCTGATAAAGTGGACAGTGAGCACAGAAACGAGGAGGTGGTCAGAACGTTACGCCTGACCGGTGTATTTATACACACTTAGTTGAAGTTTTGGAGGTTGTCGTCTCGGTGAGCTATGCTTACCCACAGATCCCTTTTCTGTGTCTCAAGGCAGATACATTTACATGCATCACGCAGAACTATAAGCAGCCTTTACCCTCAACACTCTACTCATTTTAAAGGGGAACTCCACAGATGTCTTACGGTATAAAGTGTTAAGACTTTCAGTGATTAGATGTGAAATGCTCTGAAGCATTTAATGTCTCTAAAAGCCTCATATAAAGTTATTACACCAATATATATATATATATATATATACACTGCCTGATGTCAGAGACATTGTTTTATTGTAGTTATGAGATAAGGTTATGGCTTTAAACTAAAAAAAAAAAAAACATTGATGGTGTACAGATACAGGCAGGGCATTATCTGCCAACTCACAGCTGAGAACTGGTCACTTTGGATAGTAAATAATTGCCTATATCTGTGTTGCAGACATCACAACCTCTGGTTCCTATCACCACCACTGTAAAGTCATCAGAGTCAGTAGGTTTGTCTACAACACAGGTTTCATTTCAAACCACTCTGACTGACTCTGCTCACATCTCAACAAGCAAATAAGGCAGAAATTTAGAAAAATCAGTGGACGTCCCCTTTAAAGACACACATCAGCTGAATGTGTTTGCAGCGATACTCATTAAAGGCACCTACTTGAGGTCCACTCTGCAGATATGTGTGAGTCTGGACTTGCCGGACCCACATGGTTCCAGCAGGTACTGTGACTCCAGAACTACGCCCCGAACTCCTCCCACAGGCGTGCTGTCCTCATGGTCAATGGAAACAGACACTAATACACACACCCCCTTCAGCATGTCTGTCCGCCACGTCCTAAACAGAAGAAATATTTAAACTGATATGTAAGGGCATAACAATAAATCCACATTCTGTACCAGACTGAGTGAAGAGGTCAGTGTGCTGAAATATGTAAAGGTAAACACACAAACAACAAACATTATTATTATTATTAATATTAACGTTTTGTCCAGACAAGGGTCAAATCTACGTTTCTTCATAACTTGTGACGTTCCACTAAAGGTTTAAGCTGAGCGTCCAGTGCTGGACAGTAACTGAGTACCTGAGTAAATGTAATGAGTTTCTGTACTTTAGTATTTTTGGTGTATCTGTACTGAAGTTTCTCCGTTCTGGGCGTCTTTTTCCTTTCACTCCACTACATTTCAGAGTCTAATATCCGACTTTTTCCTCCTACATTTTGAGAAATCTGTCGTTCCTTTTGGTTTCTGTGTGTATAAAAACGTAACATGTCAAAACGAAAGAAGCGCAAAGCCAGAGCACCAATCAGGGCCCAGCGGTCACTTTGTTTAGAGCTGGTTTTGACCTGTTGGTCAGACCGACCCAGTGCAGCACGCGGTTCAACGTCAGCGCAGCAGCGTAAAACTTTGGGAGAGTCTGTTCAACATAAATGATGAACTAACCTAACTTTGTGTAAATAGAGCTCAATATAGAAATATGTCCACATATGCAGTCGAGACTGACGCGGCTTTTTTCTGAATTTCTACAAACTCCATTTCATTTTATAGTAAATGAGTTTGGGCTGGTTTATGTTTATGAACAGACGCCTACAGATCAACATAGTAAAGGAGCTCATCTGTGATCCTGAGTTGGACTCACGAAACGAAAATAGAGAAACTTCAGTACGAAAAACTACTTAAGTACAGAAACTCATTACATTTACTGAGTTACTTTCCACCACTGGATGTAACACAGTAAACCAGAACCTGTCCCAACTTTTTTCTGGAACATGTTCCAGGACTCAAATTTGAAAAAACAGTGAACTTCATAATGTAAACCAATTTCATAAAGGCCAAACTCAACTTACTATGAATTGCTTTCTGTTTTATTAGACTCACAAGCCGTCTAAACTCATTTATCCATGAAAAGGCACCTGGAAGTGTTGTACTGTGTGCTGTACAGTTATCACTGCGCACAGATGTTCATAATGTGGGAAAAACTACCTGAGCACCACGAAGTCTCTGCTGGGGTGAGGGGCCATGCTGTTGAGGGAGTACTGGTACACCTCAGTCTGCTTGTCCAGTGTTTCCAGAACTTTCCCCTGCAGGAGTTCACTGTCCCACAGGTGGCGCTCTCGCAGCACCCGGTTCAGCACCACATACGGGGGAGCCTCCACTTCAACTGAGACACGCCATCGCCGCAGTGGGGTTCCATCGCCCAGCTGAGAGAGAGCTGATGATTATTAAACGGCACTTAAAGGGCCCGTATCATGGTAAAACAAGCTTAATTTGAAATATAAGAGTTTGAGGTAATAGGCAAGAATTTTACAACTCATTTACATACATGCCCCTTCAGCTCAGCTCATTCATATCATATGAATATCAAGTCATAAGGAGAGTTTCAGTGCTTTTTGAATGAGGCACTATACAGGACAGTTAATCAGAACAGAACTCATTTACATATCACTGCTTTCGGAACAAAACCTTGTATCTCCAAAATGGTCACTTTACAGGAGAAGGAAAAAACATACTCCACTTTTAATGTAAGTCAATGGAACCGGACGTTTTTCCAACTCATTTTGGGTCGTTTCTTTTGGTCCATTCATCATGAAATTTACAGACAATGAAAAGGCCAACAGGTATTTTCAAATTATGTCAAAAACTGAAAAATGTTATATGAGTGCTTGTTTAACTCTGAGGCTGTGCTCACCAACCTGGAGATCTACCTTCCTGCATGTTTCACCTCCAGTCCACATCTAACACTCCTAACACTATTCAGCTAATCAAGGATTTCTGAAAGCAATAATTGGATGGATCGGATGGGTCAATTAGGGTTGGAGGGCAGATCTCCAGGAGCAAGGTTGGTGATCGAGGGATAAAGAGTGGGTGAAGAAGACTTAATAAAGCAAGAATTACATTTCATATTACACTGTTTTATTTAAAAATATTTTCCACAATAAATCTGACAAAAATAAATCACACTTTTTTTAGTACAACAGATCCAGGGCAGTCGCATTTAAAGCGGTCTCACCTTTTTGAACGACAGCTCGGTGTTGTCGATGTTGGGTCGGCTCACCCAGCACTTGGACTTGTCCCTGGCCTCCTTCAGCAGGTTCTGGATCAGCCCCTCCAAGTTGCAGCGATAGGAGCCTTCCTCCTCGCCTTCCTCATCATCTTCCTCCAGCTGCTGTTGCTGTTTGCACAGCTCGTCCAGTGGAGGCGCCAGCAGTTCAGCATCCATGTAGGAATTTCTGGACTGAGTGAGCATCTCCTGAGGAACCTGCAGAGAAACATGCAGAGGTTATTTATGTCCTGTGAGGTGCTGCTTCCTATCATACTGATGTACTGATGGTGTGAGGTGGACCGGCATGTTTGAAAGTCAACCTGGTCTCAATCCGAACCAAACTACAATCTGTAAAACACTTTGAGGAACTAAAACCTAAAAATTAGACTAGATTAATTGACCCTTATTATTACTCCCACAATAGAGAAATTTCACCTCCGTATTTAAACCATCCGTGCAGTGAAACTCCACATATACACTAGTGAGCACACACACACACTAGGGGGCAGTGAGCACACTTGCCCGGAGCGGTGGGCAGCCCTATCCGCAGCACCTGTGGAGCAGTTGGGGGTTAGGGGTCTTGCTCAAGGTCACCTCAGTCATGTACTGAGGGCTCAGGGGATCGAATCGGCGACCTTCCGCTCACAGGGCTGGTTCCCTGACCTCCAGCCCACGACTGACCCCGCATTCTTTTGTGCATTGATTATAGAGCTGGACGATATGGCCAAAAATGTAATCACGATAAACAAAATTCATATCGGTCGATATCGATACATCGATATCGCAATAAAACTACAATAATTTCTTTCAAGTTTGAAGGCTGATTTTGCTCATGGATGGTTAATTGCTGTTTTAGATCCTTAGGTCGGAACACGACAAACAACTGGGAGAAAGAGTCTGGTGAGCTGTTTTTATCGGCTGGAAAAGCACAGGCACATAATTGTAATAGACATAATTTAAGAAAGAAAACAGATTATTTTATCTGTCTGGTGACGAGGCTCGGCTAAACAAGCGGCCAAAAACAGCGCTGAACTGTTTAGTTTCTCAACGTCAGCTTAGTACGAACAGCAAACATCAGCTGGCTCGGTACGCCAGTGACGGATCACCCCGCCTCACTGCCATCACCACTTCACACGCTCTCCCTGTAAAGTCTATCCAAAAGCTACAGGACATTCAGAGCTCTGCGGCTGGAGTTCTCACCCACACTCAGCGTTCAGCTCCATCACCCCCGTTCTCTCTCAGCTACGCCGGCTGACGGTCTCGTCCCGAATAACGTTTAAACTCTTACTACTCACTTTCAAAGCCCTGCATAACCTGCTCCCCCCTGCCTCAGAGAACTGCTGACCTCCTACACTCCCTCTCGCTTTCTTGGGTCTTCTTGCAATAACTTAACTGCTGTTCCAGCACCAGACTGTCCACCTTGGGAGGGAGGTTCTTCAGTGCCATGGCCCCCATTAGTTTGAGGGGTGAACCGCATCAACACCAGACATCCCAGAGTCCGACTTTTAGCTACGTTTAAACCGACAGCGGTGCTTTTGTGTCATGTTTGATCTACAGCATCATCAGTTCTCTGTGCTCTGCGAGTGACGGAGCTGCTTCAAGTCAGCCAGCTGCTAAAACAGCTCGCCTGGGAAGACAGCGCTCTCCCGCTCTCCAAAGCCTCACAGCTTCCTCAGTTTACTCTCGTTTACATCAGGGCTGTAACTCACATGAACCACGTCTGTCTTTCACTTTCATTGCTTGTGAATGCACTAATACCAAACTATGACCGAGCGCTGTAACAGTGCTGTAGGTGTGAGGAGCAGACGTGATTTAACGCTGCTAAAGCTGTCAGGACGTTAGGAAAGAGGTGAGGTCACTGTAGGTCAGCACAGCCACACCACTGATCTCATCGCTCGCACTCGGTCACAGGAGAACAGATCGCCGGTCGCTCCACTCAAACAGGGAATGTAGCTACAGCTCCACGTTTCAGACGTTGCTAAAGTTTGACATTTTTTACCTCCCTCTCTAATTATGTCAAAAAACTCGGAAGTGCGCCCTCTCCTGGCGGCAGCAGAGTAGTGTCGCTTTCCTTGCAGCAGAAAAAGCCACCAGGGCTGTTGCTAGAACGTGGAAATGTGAGAGTGGTGTATTATATCAACCATTATCGTTATCGTTTTATCGTCCAGCCCTAATTGTTTATAATATTATCAATAGCCTTGAATTAAAATCCTGTGGACATGTTATGACCTCGCACAAACCCTGCAGCTACAGACACTGCCCAGAGGCAGACGAGGTGGATGTTCTGCTGCTCAGATGTTTCAAGACTCTTACCTCAAACAGTCGGTTGCACTCAGTGATCATATGAGTAAGTCCTTGGGTGGCAGCAAGATTCTCGTTGAGGTCCTTTTGGTCGGGCCGTCCGGTGGCATACTTCCTCTGGATAGACCTGCGACACGGTGGAGGGAGTTTATTTAACGCTGCTGCTGTCGAACAATAATTACTGTCTCTTTCAAAAAGATCAAACAAATCTGAAATCCCCTTATAACTGATCTACTTCACCTCATTTTTCTTTGGGTTCCACTACTGAGTCTGCAACACCAAAAATGTTGCACGGACTTAACAGTGAATTATGGAACCTCTCTAAGAGTTCAGCACTAGAACAGAGCAGAATGGGAGACACAAGCCCTACAGGCTCAGTAGTATTTCAGGGTTCAACAGCTCTGAACCTGGAAGGCCAGTGTCCAGCACAGCCTGCTCAAACCAGCTCAATGAACCTGGTAATGAAACGACTGTTATAATAAAGTGTTTTTGAGCAGGGAAATGGCCAATCTGTGTTGGACATCAGTCAAGAAATGATGACCCCTGCCCTAAGTGCTTCTTTAGAGGATGGAACCCCCTCAATATGATATTATCACAACACTTAAGCCATGTGATTCTGCTGGGACTGAAGATTTGTGACAAGCTAGATATTAAAAAGACATTTTGTGAATCACTGCAATGTATTACTTTTGACTGCAAAAGAAAACTTTGTGATTTATATAATTTGTATCTTAAAAAGGAAAAATATAATCATTTATGACTAATATAATTATTTCTAACATTTTCTAACAGTTCATTGAAGCAAAACAGAACGCTGAAGGGGAAGTCCACCAATGTTCCCAAATTTCAGCTAAATAAAATCTATAACATGTTATATAACATGTAAACAAGGTAATTTGGGGTGGTTTGATGTGAAATTCATCAAACTTAAAACTTCACTAAAATGAATCAAAACTAATTAAAAACTTTTCACACACTGAACTGTTTAGTGGTGGTGATAGGAACCAGATGTCCAAAGAGGTTAATGCCTTTAAAAGCTACTTCACTAAAAGTTACTGCATGAAATTATTATGAAGACACCGCCTGCTGCCTGAAAAACTTGCTTTATTATTTCTGATATGTTCTGATATTATCAACTGAAATAAAGGTAGAATTCTCTTTTCCGGGAACGTAGCATTAGATCTGAAGGCCACATGAAGTTTGGAGGTCTGTAGTGATTGACTCTGCAGAAAGTCGGTGACCTCTGCGCACTATGCCCCTCAGCATCCGCTGACCGCTCTGTCATTTTACGTGGCCGACCACTTCGTGGCTGAGCTGCTGTCGTTCCCAATCGCTTCCACTTTGTTATAATCCCACTGACAGTGGACTGTGGAATATTTAGTAGTGAGGAAATTTCACGACTGGACTTGCTGCACAGGTGGCGTCCGATCACGGCACCACGCTGGAATTCACTGAGCTCCTGAGAGCGACCCATTCTTTCACTAATGTCTGTAGAAGCAGTCTGCAGGCCTAGGGGCTCGGCTTTATACACCTGTGGCCATGGAAGTGACCGGAACACCTGGATTCAGTGATTTGGATGGGGGACTGAATAGTTTTGGCAGTATAGTGTATCAATATGTTCTCCCACTCCCATGTTTGACCATTGAGGACAAGCACATCTTGCCCTCTCTAACAAAACAAGGCTGTTGACTCTCTCCACAATCCTTCTTGGCCTTGTCAAACCAGTGTGTCTGTTCTGAATCCAACAACACTATTGCGAATAGCTGGATAATGGAGACTCATAAAACACTCTGCACCAGGCTCCTAACGACAGAGCACTGTCACATGCTTAACTACATAGAGAGAGAGACACACACAGACAGACAGAGAGAGAGAGAGAGATAAATATGCGTAATGTGCTTGCTTATAACCTCGGTGACAGGTTGTCATTCTTCATAATGTTGAGATGGAAGAGCGAAGGAGCCAGGCACACAGCCAGGTTCATCGGGGTCATCTGGTTCTCCTCTACAGACGATGTGACATCACTCAGGAAGCAGAGCAGGGTCTGCAGGACCTCTCGGTTCTCATCTGCCATCAGCATGATGGCTGCCTGCACTGCCTGCAAGCGCTGCTCCTTAGGAACATCTACAGAGAGAAAATGTTCAAAATGAGAAGAAAGATATCGCTCGTATCTCCATTTATGGCGTTTTTCAGTTTTTGACTTTACATTGTATATAAATTTCATGATGAATGGACTAAAAGAAACGGCTCTAAATGACTTGGAAAAAATTCTGGTTCCATTGACTTGCATTAAATATAAAGTCGTTTTTTTCCTTCTCCTGTAAAGTTACCATTTTGGAGATACGAGGTTTCCTTCCGACAACAGCGACATGATATATTTCCTTATTTGTGAGGGAAATTATGCTTCCACTTACACTGGTAAATATGGAGGAAGGTCTCCCCCATCTTGCTGGTGAGCAGTGGCTCAGGAAGATCTCTGAAGAACTGCTTCACCATATCCGCCACATCGTACGCACACTGATCCTCGTAATCCACGCTCTCCGGAGAGCTCTCACACATCTGCCTCAAGGCCTGGATCCGGGACTTGACTCCGGACTTTCGGAAAAGCCCCACCTGAGATCAGAAAACAGCAGAGAAGCACTTGAAGCAAACCTGAAAATGAATTCTTGTCCACTTTATCCATGGACACTGTGACCTATAGCTCTCAACTGCCAGAGCCAGAGAAGCTACTGTACTGCTAGTGTTTGCAGAGCTGCTATGAGTGTTGATGCTGAGTTGACAGTGACCTGCCACTCAAAAATAAACATCCAGGAGCAGTTCTGTGATCAGAAACTGACCACGGAAGAAGGTTTAGAATCGTAGTTTTCATCCGAAGCCCTGGGGAACTATTCCTTGTGCTGACACACCTGCTGGGGCACCTAAAACAGAGCCTGACAGGGGGTCCCTAAGGCTGCACGTAAAAGCCGCTGGTGTAGAGGATAGTTAACATAAACTGTACACCAGAAAGGTGGAAACACAAGGCATTTCTAATAAAGTCACCAGTGAGTGTGTAAGTATTGTGAACTTCTGACTCTGTGTCTCAATTTGGGCACTATGCACTATTTTCGTACCAGATAAACTACATACACTATATTGCCAAAGGTTTTCACTCACCCATCAAATAAGCTACAAATAATAAGCCGACAGAGCAAAAGACAAAGCTTGTCCAATCAGAAGTTCAACAAACTCAAAATCTGTGGGTGACGTTCCACACTGCATTTTTCAGTGTTATTAGTAGACCAGGTTTTAACCTTTTAAACCCAATAAAAAAACAAACCCATTAAGAAATGTATTAATAATGATTAATTATTAATATCATTATTAATAATGATAATTTCACAATCTAACAAACCTCAAATACATAGCTTTTATTTTGTTTTCGTGACCATGTTAGCAAGAAAACCCATTAATAGGGTTATGTCATGTATCAGGGGCCTTTTAATCATTAATATGATTAAATATATCAATAATAAGCACTTAATGATCCAAGTTTCTTTCTGAATAAGCTTAAAGGAAAAGTGCATTTTTATATAGTGGTAGAAAATAAGTTTATACAAGAGTCAGTTCCGCCCACGCGAGCTGATTGGTTGAGAGGCCTCTAAGTGCTGTTACTTCACCAGAACATCACAGGTTTTTCACTGTGTCACTCCACTGAGGCGCCGTTGCTAAGCAACGACTCTGACAGCTGTAGGAGACGCTCAAGACATCTGAACGTTTTTACTAACGGACACTGTTAAGGTCACATCTGACCGACAGCCGATTTGGTCCGACTCTGAAGACGAGACGACGCTAAATTCCCAAACTGTCGTCACAACTGAGCAGCTTTTCAGTCGGCAGCTGTGACAGAAGAACAGCTGAACAACCTGGAATCAGCCAGAAATGAACCCAACACCATTCGCCAAACTAAACGGGCTGTAAGAAGCTTCACAGACCGGCTGGAACAAAACAACATTAATACTGATCTGGAGAAACTGACCAAACTGAGCTGAACCTGATATTGGGTCAGTTTTACGGCTCAGTCTGATTTGGTCCGACTCTGAAGATCAGACACGTCTGGCGAATGGTGTTGGGTTCATTTCTGGCTGATTCCAGGTTGTTCAGCTGTTCTTCTGTCACAGCTGCCGACTGAAAAGCTGCTCAGTGGTGACGACAGTTTGGGAATTTAGTGTAAGGAGCTGGAGAACGAACTGCCGGCTGAGCGGCGAGTGGGCGGAGCTCGTTACTCTGACGTAGCAACGAGCTGCTCGTTAAGGAGCTCTAATTAGGAGGAAGGAGCTGAACATTAAAACATATTAAAGCCGCGTTCACGGCCAGTTTATTCATTTCTTACTGTATTTATTTAACTGCTGTATTAAAGCAGTAGAGACACTCGAGGAGGGAGTTATTGTCACGATTGGCCCCTCCCAGTCTTGTCCATGTGCATCTTTGTTTTGGTTTTCAGTTCTGCCTTCTTGTTTCGTGACTCCACCCCTGATGTTCTCCACCTGTTTTCCACTTGTCCCTCATCTTCCCTCTGATATATAAGCCCCGTGTTTGCCCTGGTCTGTGTTTGTCTTTGTTTGTTGGAGTTGTTTGATGTTTGATTTGTTTGTGTATTTCCGTCTGTGTTTCTTTCATGATGTCTGAACCCCAATCTCTCCGTGTTGGCTACATGAACCTGGACCGTCTTCACCCTTCACCTCAGCAAGTGCGTCCGCCTCATCCCTCCTCGTTCAGTTGGTCTTTCTGTAGCGGTGGGGAGCGATGAGGCGGACGCACGTGCTGAGTAAAGCGAGTTTTATTACGGGCAAATCCAAAATCAGGGTCAAGACGGTCCAGGTTCATGTAGCCAACACGGAAAGACTGGGGTTCAGACATGACGATATACACGATATACGATATACACGGTATATATCAGAGGGACGACGAGAGACAAGGGGAAAACAGGTGGAGAATATCAGGGGTGGAGTCATGAAACAAGAGGGCAGGACTGAAAACCAAAGCAAAGAAGCACATGGACAGGACTGGGGAGTAAACACAACACGAGCACATGGACAGGACAGGGAGGGGCCAATCATGACAGCTATCACCACTAACATGACGACTGTGATGATCTACGGCGACCAAATCACAGCCGTGATGTTATTTCGCCATAACACAGAAAGCTTTCAGTCCACATGCTGATGCCTTTCACTTCGCCCAAGTTTCATGTAACTTTACTCATTTCAAAGGCACTTTGCCAAAATCTCTTATTAATGGCAAGACATTCATTTTGACAGGGTTAGGCGTGCACTGCACGCTATTCTGCTGCGCTGATTCACGTCTAACCTGCATTTATTAATGGATTATATGGAGGAGCAGCTCCTTCTCTCTTACAGTACATAATCATGAGCACACCGACTCAAGTTAGCTGGGCTCTGCTCCTCTTAGAGCTGACTGACCTGGTCGAGGCATTGGCTCCGGAGGTAGCGCAGCGCCAGCTGCAAGCAGAGAGGCAGAGGCTGGCCGTAGCGCTGCACATGCACAATGAGAGGCACTGCAAACACGCTCTTATCCCTGTACTCTGGCCCCTTCATTCGCTTCATGAACTTTGGCACTGACCTGGGAGAGAAGGACACAGAGAAGTAAGTCCATCGTCGTAGCGGAGAGTTTGCACAGGGGAGTTAATGAACCAGAGCTTTTCTAGTGACTTTTCTAGGTGTAGACTGAAAAAGCTGTGGCCACTGGGTCTGTACAGGCCTCCTTTCACGCTAGGATGGTTTTCCAGATAGGCGTCTAGAGCCTGGATGCATTCCACTGGCTGCATGAGATTGGGAAAGGAGCATGAGAGGATGTGAACACAGATAACCGCAAAGAACACCACGTCTTTTTCTGCTTCGTTCTACGTGTGGCTTAGTCAGTCTGTGTCTATGCATGTCTCTTTCTCGCTCTAGCACACAACTTTGTAGACTTCGAGACTTCGCTGTCTTGATTACTGTAGCTAAATGATGCTGATACACCCAAAAACATGGTTTTAACTGTTTAAAATGAAGTTTCAATAGGAGAGAAATGTAGAAAATGGTTTGCCAACCTAAAAAACTCACCTGATAACAGGCAAGTGAACTAGGCTGGACCAACGAGACATTTTTTTTTTACAGTGCATTCAAAAAACATAAGTAAACGAATACATTTTAATTAAAGATACGCGCTCCAAAAAGTCAGAGATGCTGTCTGCTCATAACTTTGTGGCCATATCAGATGGTATAATGAATGGCAGTGGCGTCTCCAAGCAACATAAACACTGAAGGACGGCTGACTGCCGAGCCCCCCTGCTGCCCACTTCAGACCAGCTGCCCACGCCCCAGCTACCACCACCTACCTTAGATGAGCTGCCCACCCTACGCTGATGTTCTCATAGCCTCCTAGATATTCCTAATATCAATATTACTGCTGTTAATATTAGTAGTATAATCACTTGTAGGTAGTCTGACCAGAGGAGGACGGGTCCCCCCTGGTGAGCCTGGTTCCTCCCAAGGTTTCTTCCTCAGTTCTGAGGGAGGTTCTCCTTGCCACTGTTGCCCCTGGCTTGCCCACCGGGGGGGTTTCTGTACATTCTTACAGTCCTGTTGAAACTTTGTCTTTTCTGAAATTCTGTAAAGCTGCTTTGTGACAACATCCTTTGTAAAAAGCGCTACAAATAAATTTGATTTGATTTGATTTGATTTGACAACCCGGCGCCAGCAACGCCGCCAATCATTCTGATTCAGCCCTCAAACCTCCCCCACAGAAAAACCTGCTTGGTCGCTCTTTCATGGCCATTTTAGAGACCCAGTTACATTTTCTACACAAGTTAATGTTTCCATCTTATGACAGGGAGATCACGGATACTCAGCACTAACATCAGGACTGAAACCTGCTAACTGCTGAACTGTGCTTCTAAAACTGAGGTCGCACGAGGCCTTTTATGAGTCATATTTGCGAACACCATGGAAAAATGTATTGTGTGCCTTATTGTGCATCACACTAAGCTCACATATCATTTATATTCCTACGGTTAAGATGGACCACTAGCTGTTCTACTCTTGTAAAAATTAATGAATCGATTGTTTATACAGGGAGATTCATTCGAAAGAGGCCCTGAATATTCTGTAATAACTCTCTCTAGGATGAAGTAATGTGAACCAAACAACGTGCAATGAGCTCCTCAGTATATGGAGCTTCCAACAAGCCAGGGTGACCCTGCATTGGAGCGATGAGGTGGGCGCCGGACCTTCATGTGTCTGGCAGAAAACAGAGATCACTTCCAGCATCACATGTAATACAATCGATTAAACACATGTCAAGATATGTAGCGTATTTTTTTGGTTCAGTATGTTTCATCATAACCGGAGTTACAGCAGAATATTCAGGGCCTCTTTCGAGTGAATCTCCCTGCAGTAGGATCCTGCAACAGGTGGCTAATGCACGCAGGAGGCATCTATCTATGCCACAAACAAAAGTGTAATAAACCTTCATAACAAGTCTAATAACTGGAATTTTGTCTGGGACGTGGAGCTGCGGGAGAGCAGTCACTTTAAGTGAGTAAGGGTGCCGACACACCAGTGTATGTCAGTCTGCTGGACTAGAAACGTGTCTGTATGCAGTGAAAAGACGCAAAAGCGTCAAAAAGGTTCAAACCATTTCAACTTTTGCTGCAAGACATTTCCGACATAGAGGCACGTCAACCAACAGAAGGACAGTAGGGACGCTGTGTATTCTGTAACTGTGCTATATGACTTCTTTGCCTTCGTGGCCGTGGTCTGCTCAGCTCTGCACACGGCCATCGCCAAAATTTTCTTTCAGTGGCCCAGATTTCTTTGTTCCTGGTTCAAATGTTTAGTTTCCCACAGTATTTTGAACTGTACAAACTCCGCTCCATTCCAGCCGGGCACCTTCCTTCTAGACGGACAAGATCTGCATGTGTATGCGTCTAGCGCTCCGGCCTTGCGTCGGAACCCGACCAGCTGACATATACATATTAATAACTCTTACTGGTACTTTAGCAAATCTGACGTCACCTGTGCCAAATTCTGTCTCACCCAACTCAAACTGACCTGAGGAAAATGTCAGAAATTCATAGTAACAACATCACAAAAAGTCGATAGGGGCTTTACCCTTAACCTTATTATTCCTGCTGTTCTTTATCCTAGGGATAATGTGTGGAACCCCACAAAGGGTTAAATACGCCCACACTGTGGCTTCTCTTTCATTGTGTCACACAGACAGTAGCTGTTCTGAGCTGCTGCGATGGTAGACATTCATCGAGCTCTCCTGTTAGATAAGAGGAGTGATCAACCTTCCACGGACCAGCACACTCCCCAAAACATGCCTGTTCAAGCAGACCACCGACAACCTCCCGCTCAAGCACTGCCCCTGCCGATTTAGGAGGCGTTCAGGGTGTGCTGTGCACTTATCTCTGCCTGATGGAAGAAAACAATACGCAGTCTCTTTCAACACCTGACTACGATATGAAAAGTGGTGTTGAATCTAATTTTTTGAAGATATTGACTTGCTGGAGTGACACACACAAGCTACTGTAGACGTTTAAATATCACTCACCAGGTCCAGCCATGTTTGTTGGACATAGAATATTTCTCCATGATAGCTGTCAATCGCAGCAATGAGAACTTCTGCAACAGGCTGAGTTGGCCTGCCGATTGGCTGGAGATTTGTAACGAAGCTCCTGATTGGCTGAGGCGATTGGACATCCGGAAGCTGGGCCACCTGAGGCTGAAGTTAAAAACCAAGATATGAATATTCATTCATTTAAATGTATGTGAAATGATATGACTTCATTATGCATACTACGATGATGCACCCTATAAAGAATGGATAGTCACGCAAAAGCTTGTGAAAACTACAACTTAATCTAAACTTGTCTTAAACATATTAGTTCACATATTAGCAATACAACCCCTACTACCTCGTATCTCCGAAATGGTAACTTTACAGGAGAAGGAAAAAACCTGCTTTACTTTTAATGTAAGTCAATGGAACCGGACGTCTTTCCAAGTCATTTTGGGCCGTTTCTTTTGGTCCATGCTTCATGTAATTTACACACAATATGCAGAGCACTGGGCATTTTCTAATTATGCCAAAAACAGGAAAACATCAAAAGTGGAGATACGAGGTTTTCTTCCGAGAGCAGTGAAATACTCCGTGGAGTATATGGCCATGGAGACTGAAAAAACTACTGGAACATCACCTGTTAGAACATATACAGAGAAAAACGTATGTTTGGCATGGCAACGGTGGGCTGTCCTTTGCTCTGTCCTATCAGTTTGCAGATAGAACAGCTTTGGTCACTGCTAATGTGTGAAGGGAAGGCACAGCTACCTTCAGGAGCAGGGTTGAGGTTCTATACACTCTGGAGAGTTTAGTTCTGGTCCTAATGTAACACACCTGGTCAGGAGTGTGTCAACATTAGACGGAGGTGGGTTAGATTCAGGATTGAAAGTTAAACTTTAGCCTTTTTTACACGGTAAGATCAGAAGGTCACCACAGCCACGGTGTTCGGGTGCAAACTCATATGAATGGTTGTTTTTTCCATCTTCTGTAAAAATGAGGCAAAATCACCTCGAAGAAATCCCATCATCTGCATCTACCAAATATGTTGTAGTTGTTGTCTGTGCCCAGATTCAGACCAATCCCTGCAGACCTACCTATCTCATCTAAATGGTTCTGCTACACTAAGGCCAATTATCTAACAATGGGGTCATTTTCTACCGAAACGTCCACTTTTCTGTCTCTCCATAGGAGTCGCTGGTGTTACTGATCGTCATTGGTGTTCCACATAAATAAAGGAAACACCATCTTTAATGACCAACACATTTTACAAAAGAGCATCAAACCACATGCTGTCAATCATGGAAAATCCACTAAAATATGGAATTTAATCCATTACCTCAGAATAAAGGCGGTCACACCAGTGACGTCAGCTAAAAGCTTCATATGAGATCATAAGCATTTCACCTCCGTATTTAACCCATCCGTGAAGTGAAATACCACATACACACTAGGGGGCAGTGAGCACACTTGCCCGGAGCAGTGGGCAGCCCTATCCACAGTGCCCAGTGAGCAGTTGGGGGTTAGGTGTCTTGCTCAAGGACACCTCAGTCATGTGCTGTTGGCTCTGATGATCGAACTGGCGAACGATCGAGGCTGGTTCCCTCACCTCCAGCCCACGACTGCCCCAATGACAAATGAGAAAATCTCTGAGAACTGAAAGACACAGTGGACTCACCATGTTTCTTCAGTCGTAGGGGCAGTCGTGGGCTGGAGGTCAGGGAACTGGCCCTGTGACCGGAAGGTTGCCAGTTCAATCTGAACAGTCCATGACTGAGGTGTCCTTGAGCAAGACACCTAACCCCTGGGCGCTTGGATTGGGCTGCCTACCGCTCCGGGCAAGTGTACTCACTGCCCCCTAGTGTGTGTGTGCTCACTAGTGTGTATGTGGTGTTTCACTCCATGGATGGGTTAAATGTAGAGGTGGAATTTCCCCGTTTGTGGGATTAAAAAAGTATCACTTAACTTTCATAGATCCTCAGAAAAGAGGTCAAAGTGACTTTTATTCACTTTCATTATATATTTTATAATTTTTACTTGGCATTTGTTTTCTTTATGTACATTTTTCATAGCCGTGTATAGATTATTGGAGTTAAAATAGCAGAAAAACTTTTTTTTTTTCAAAATATGGGATAGGGTAATTCTGAGTAATTCTATATGATTGATTTAAAAACCAATATTGCTAAAGTGAGGATCAAGAAGGTGTAATTGTGAGAATAACTTATTTTTCATTTTAAAATATAAATAAATTGTAACCATTACATGTTTTTTAAGTGTAATATATCTGTAAAGACTAGGGACACAGAAATGATCGTTTCTGTCAAATGACCCAGTGCCAGGTTAACCAGGTTAGGTCATTTTTGGCAAGCTTTTGGTGTCAAACTGTGTCCAGGTGGCCTCTGCAACGGCTCTACAGTGGTAAAGAGGCTGTTGCAAGAGATTAGATCTCCAGAGCTGGGTTAGAGCGCTCTGCTCTAGTTAGCTGACCAAATTGGCACAAGCTCCTACCGAGGTCGTGTCAGTGATGCCCCCACTCCCGAGTCCCGCCGCTCTCTGGTGCTGGAAGTGTCTGTATCATTCAGAGACACACCGTCCCTGTCGCCATCACTGGGTGTGGTCAACGAGGTCCCTTCGAAATCCAGCGTGATCTGACTAGACGACTGAGCATCCGTCATCCCCCCATCACCTTCGCATTCACCTTCAGGCAGGACATTTTTGGTCCAGTGATCCACGACTTGCTGCAGGCCATTCACATGTTGCAGGATGTCATCTAAGTGTGGGAAGAGATCCTCCTTCTCCAAGTCCATTAGGTCTCCAGTGCTGGCATATAAGTGCGAACCTGGCACGTTGTCGTACACGCTGATCCGGCTGCCCCGTGGGCAGCAGCGAGTCACAGGGCGCTGCTCTCTCGGGCCTGTGCCCTTCCCAGCCCTTGGTTGCCGTAGCCGTTCTGGCTCCTGAACTCTCCAGTTCCCAGTGTCTCCACTTGCAGGGTACAGGCTCTCAATGGACAGTGCCTTGGGGAAGGTGCCTGGCTTGTGGTCCTTTGGGATGTGCACCACCAGGTCCTCATAGGAGCGAAACTCGTTCCTCCGACTCTGCTCTACAGGCCTCCTCCTTTGTGGGACCCCAGACAGCACATCCAGATCATCCAGGTATACCCCAGCCCGCTTGCTGGCACTGTGGAGCTTGGGCACACACTCCTTGGGTTCGGTCCCAGTGCTGCCACCGGGCTCTGACTGGCTAGTCTCTTCACTGCTTGCCAGCATGGGTGAGCAACTGCCAGCAGTTGGAGACTTTTCAGGACTTAATGGTTCTCCATTGACTATTGGGACACAGCGCAGTGTTTTGAGAGCGTCTGGCTGACTCTGCAGGACTGGCCCACTGATAGCTATTGATCGGCGCTCTGGACGCCCTAGCGAGGGCCCCCACGAGCGCCCCAGCGTCTCCATCCGCCGTAGGAAGTCCTTGGCACGTGTGCGCCCACGCCGGCCGCTTTTGGCAGGGAGTGAACCGTAGTGAGGCAGGTCTCGGGGCATGCTCAGGTGGGCGAGGGAGATGGAGTCAGGCATGATGGACAGAGAGTCTTCGCTGTGCAGGGAGCAGATCTCCGGCTCGCTCAGGTCGGTCAGGACGCTCTCGCTGCTCACTGTTGTCCGTAGGCCGGGACCCTGTGAGGGGCTCCTCCCATCTGCTCCCCCCAGGATTAAGTCGATGTCCCGCATCCGAGACCAGCGGCGGCTGCTCCGCTCAAATGTCCATCTGCTGCTGATGGCCAGCAGGTCGTCCTCATCCGAGTCCTCGCTCTGCAAAAAACGAGTAAATCAGCAACATAAGTCAACAACATAAATTCCACGGTTATTACTCAGTAACTACTTTGAAACTAATACTGAGGCATGCAGTTATGAGGGTATGGACCTGATGAGCCTCCACCAGTCCTAAGGGCCCAGACGCTGATGATTAGCTGATGACTAAGGCTGACTGACGATCATCTACCATCAGTTCACCAGTGGCTATCATTCATAAAAATATTACATTTTCTCAGTGGTGGTTGAAGTACACAAAGCATCTACTCGAGTTAAAGTCGAGACCCCCCAAGGTAAAATATTCCTCCAGTAAAAGTAGAAGTTCCTCCCTTTAGACCTCCACTGGAGTAACAGTACTAAAGTATTTCCCTTCAAATGTACTTAAGTATAAAGTAAAAGTACTAAAAGAGTAATTCTGGCTCTGATGTCCTGTTATCATTTTTATAACCAGACTGGCTTCATGAACTCATTTCAGGTGAAAGTCCTCCAGCGTCTCTCTTGGTACACCAGTCTTTTAATAGAACGTCATTAATTAGTGACGCTGACGTCTATTAAAATGATCAGAAGCACAAAACACTGAAGGTAAACAGTTTCCATCAGGGAGAACCGAGTGGCTCTGAAATCACTTTTTACACACAAGCAAAGTTTCAGTTTCAGATTTATTTACAACTTAGTTCCAAGTTTAAGTTGAATAAAAACTGGCTTTAAACTCAGGATCACAGATGAGCTCCTTTACTATGTTGATCTGTAGGCGTCTGTTCATAAACATAAACCAGCCCAAACTCATTTACTATAAAATGAAATGGTGTTTGTAGAAATTCAGAAAAAAGCCGCGTCAGTCTCGACTGCATATGTGGACATATTTCTATATTGAGCTCTATTTACACAAAGTTAGGTTAGTTCATCATTTATGTTGAACAGACTCTCCCAAAGTTTTACGCTGCTGCGCTGACGTTGAACCGCGTGCTGCACTGGGTCGGTATGACCAACAGGTCAAAACCAGCTCTAAACAAAGTGACCGCTGGGCCCTGATTGGTGCTCTGGCTTTGCGCTTCTTTCGTTTTGACATGTTACGTTTTTATACACACAGAAACCAAAAGGAACCACAGATTTCTCAAAATGTAGGAGGAAAAAGTCGGATATTAGACTCTGAAATGTAGTGGAGTGAAAGGAAAAAGTCCAGAACGGAGAAACTTCAGTAAAATACAGGAAAAGACTTTGTACCCCACACTAACCTGGTTAATACCCAGAACCTGTGAGACAATTCATAGTAATTCTTTTAGACTATCCTGGTATGTACCGTCTTATTACTTAAAATAATTACCAAGTACTTTGGAGTTTGTACCTCACACTTACCTGGTTAATACTGTAAAAGAAAGCGTTACCATTTTCTTTTCGTAACTCCTTAAACTTTGATCTCATGGTTCAGATATAAATTTTAACATTTATTATCGAGTAACTACTATAAAATACTCAATATCTAATAAAATACTCAATATCTACTATGAAACTGATCTGTGGGTGTACGAGCCATGAGAGAGAGGAAGGGTGGAGTGGATGTGCCGACAGCTTCTACCAACACTCCAACGTTTCAAAAGAAAAGAGATGTGTGTTTGTGTGTTTATGTAAATTTTCATTTGAAACCATGAAAACCTGATTTTAATTGTGTTTTCAGCCTCCGACTTTATTAGATGCAGATAGGTTTGTCCACATTTGTATGATGAGTCTACACCTATCATGGTCCATGCGTCTGGCACAACCCAACAGATGGTTCTAATAAAGGCTGAAGCTGATAAAACCCAGACTCAGAACTCCTGGGCATCTCACAACACAGGAAACAGCTGCGAGACGTTCTACCAAAAACCTTCAGCGAATATCATCAAACAAGACAAATTCCTTCAAAACAGTCGTGTGTAAAACGCAAGAAATTACTGAATAATATCAAAAGAGGAAAAGGGCATTTGAGAAATGGGTAAAGCGCCCTGCAGCCGTATTTGCCCACATTTTTACAGACACAGCAATGAAAGAATCTCAGATATTCGCAAACAAATCTACTCTGATACTCTGTTACCCTGTTCTTCAGTGGTCAGGACCCCCATGGACCCTCACAGAGCAGGTACTATTTTGGTGGTGGGTCATTCTCAGCACTGCAGTAACACTGGTGGTGGGTTAGTGTGTAGAACTACAGAGTGCAGCTATACAGTAAGTGGAGCTGATAAAGTGGACAGTGAGCATAGAAACAAGGAGGTGGTCAGAATGTTATGACTGACCGGTGTATATTCCACAGTGAGGTGAGTCTAAGGACACACGACTCCATGAATGAAACCCTCTGCCACTGCACTGTGGATCTGTTCTAACTTGTCAGACTAGAGGAGAAGTGGTCAGTTTCTGCTGAAGTCACAGTGACTTGATTAGCCAGTTAAACCTTTTTGCAATAAAACTGACAACAAACACAAAAAACAAAGATCTGAAATATCTGAATAACTCAACTGTCCAATTACAGACTGAGGAAAACCTCTTTATGGCAAAGGTATAAAAAGCTGGTAACTCACTCTTTTCTTGGGGAAGCCCACGTCCAGTTTCATGGAGGCACACTTGTTCAAAGTGTTGAGCCGCCTGGAAAGAAGAAAAGAAGTCGAGGTTCAAAACCCAAAAGCACTGGTCAAACCCCCTTTCTCCACAGAGTAGAATCCAAGCAGAGAATGGGGGGAAAAGAGATGGACACTAAAGGACATCAAGACACTCAAAGTCACTTGACCCTCAGTTAGCTCCTCCCACGCTCAGGTACAGAAATGTGATTGGCTGACAGAGTGAGCGAGGGTGGCGCAGGTTAGGCTGGAGTCCCGCGCTCTTTCAGCTGAGGTCAGAAAGGCGAGTGACCGTTGAGAGCGGGTGCTTGGACAGTGGGGAGGGGCTGCTGGATCCTTCTCTTCCTCCTCTTTGAAGTCAGCCTTAAACAGCCTTTAACATTCTAATCTGACTGATCTTCACCACAGGAGCAGTGCTGTCCACCCCCAACACACACGACCGTTTAACCCTTACAAGTGGAGTCGTTACTTCTGTCACTGGTAACACTTTCTATGAATGTCACGTTTTTAAGCATCTATAAACACATTCATAACATGTTATAATGCATTCATAGGGCATCATAAACCTGGTTCTAAGTATTTATAAAATGCATTACCCGTTACAGCCATGCTTATCGAGCATTATGAATTGTGAACATAAGCACTGTTCATAACACATTATAAGCTGTATTAGTCCACTCTGAGTAAAGTGGAGTGTACTGGACTAAAGCCTCCTCCAGGGTTTAGACTGAGGCTTCAAGTTGAAGAATTTACTGAAGGATTTACTGAAACACTAAAACACAATAAAGCTCATTACAGGCTTCAAATGTCAGAGTTTAAACTAGAGCAACATCAGAGTTTCACCCAATGTGGGAAAGTCAATGTTCACCACTGTTAATTAACTGTATATTATGTTCAGTGTTTTGTCTGATTCTCTGTGCTGTGATTCCCATTTTTGTAAAGCTGCTTTGTGACAACATCAGTTGTAAAAAGCGCTATATAAATAAATTTGATTTGATTATGATTAATGTTCACCACTGTTAATGTGCACCACTGTGAATGTTCACCACCATTAGCCTGGCACTGACTTAACACTGCATATCCAATATTATACAGTTTGCAGCCTCTGAATATTCAGGACTGAAGCCCTGAAGATGCAGCTCTAACAGCTCCAGTGCTGAGAAATAAAACACTGGAAATCTTTACTTTACGCTCTCCAAGCTGGGACTGACTTCTTTGGCACTGACAGTATAACATGTTATTAACACTTATAAAGCATTAACGTTTCATAATGCATAGTAAACATGGCTATTAAGTGTAATTCAGTGTAACTCATTTTTATAGATATCTATAACCGTGTTTACAATGCTTTGTGAATGCTTGTTGTTGGAAGAAAACCTGGTATCTCCAAAATGGTCACTTTACAGGAGAAGGAAGAAACATACTTTACTTTAATGTAAGTCAATGGAACCAGACGTCTTTCCAAGTCATTTTGGGCCGTTTCTTTATGAAATTTCCACACAATGTAAAGTGTAATAGGTATTTTCAAACTATGTCAAAAACTAAAAAACGTCAAAAGTGGAGATACAAGGTTTTCTTCTGACAATACATTCTGTATTAACACATCAGAGTTTAGACTTTATTTATGCCTTTAGACGGCCAAAAATAAAATAAAAATGAAATAAAAAATAAAAGTAAAAAACCCGTAAAGAGTGTTTCACGTTTCTGGAAGACACTGGACAACAGTAACATCATAAAATGATAATAAAAGTAATCATAATAAAACATCTACTCAGCTGCTTACACACAATCTGATCCTGACTGAAAGTCCTGAACCTGCACTTTAAACAGAATTTGTTTCAATCCCCAGTGAGAAGCACTTGATAGCAACGGCTTTTAGTACCTTTGATCATGTTTGGCATATTTGATGTGGTCCTGTTCAGATCACTGGAATCATAATAATAACTGGTGCTATTTTATTCATTAATATGTCACACAGTGCAGACTGGAATACTGAAAGCTCCATACCTGAAGGCATTTTAAGACGTTTTAAGTTTCTGAGAACGTCATCAAAACGTCATTAAAAGATAAACAACATACAGTTTTTATCAACGCACAGTCATTTCTTGACTTGAGTTCTTTTCTCTGTCCTGGAATCCAGCTGGTGGAACGAACTCCCCCCGGCTGTCCGAACAGCAGAGTCTCTCACGGCCTTCAAACGCAGACCGAAGCCCGTCTCTTTATACGGCACTTAAATGAGCACTGAGTTCAGTATTTACTGTAATGTGTTGCACTGCCCTCTGTTCAATTCTCTTCCTTTTCTCTCTGTATCAACATGAGCCTCTGTTTCTGGCTGTATCTGAGCTCAGGACGACCTGCTGAAGTGCAGCCCGAGCATCAGAACGGGGAAGAAAGGGGATTTAAGGGACTTTGAACGTGGCGTGGTTGTTGGTGCCAGACGGGCTGGTCTGAGTATTTCAGAAACTGCTGATCTGCTGGGATTTTCACGCTCAACCATCTCTAGGGTTTACAGAGAACGGTCCGAAAAAGAGGAAATATCCAGTGAGCGGTCAGTTGTGTGGACGAAAATGCCTTGTTGGTGTGAGAGGTCAGAGGAGAACGGGCAGACTGGTTCCAGATGATAGAAAGACAACAGGAACTCAAATAACCAACCAGAATCTCTGAGGAACGTTTCCAACACCTTGTTGAAAGTCTGTCATGAAGAATTAAAGCAGTTCTGAAGGAAAAAGGGGGTCCAGCCTTTTACTAGCAAGGGGTACCTAATAAAGTGGCTGGTGAGTGTTTTATTCGTGTTTACTTTATTTACGGGCTATATTCAGAAGGTGCTTCTGTCTTTATTTTTTCCTTTTATTTGTAACGTTTGTAACCTTGGTTTAGCAAAGTTTTCATGTAAACAAAGCTTCCCTGCTGGACACTGACGCGCCCACTCACACAAAGCCTCATTAGACCCCGCAGACCCCTTTCTGTAAGAGTCACAGGATCCCCAGACTTGTTTGACTCATAATCCACTGCTGGCACCTCATCCCTCAAACGTTCACAGCTCGTGACATGTGCGGGTTTAATCAGGGCATTTCTATAAACTCTCCATGCATCTAAGCACCGACGGCACAACTTCATCCTCATTTTCTCGACCTGGCCTCGCACTTGATGGCTGCATTCTGGCCTTGTTAAACATCAGGGGCCCAGACTGCTGCAATTCTGAAGTAAACCAGGGTGTTTGTGCCGGTGCGCTGCGTGTTTTGTTGATGCTCGCGTTTCCATTGTAACGTCTGCAGACTGCAGTTCTCCAGAGGTGTGTATATTCTGCAGCAGTAAAGCTTTCAGATGTTACTAACGCTGTCATTACTGTCACTAAAGAAGAGACAACCTGCTAGAAATCCTCACGGCTGCTCCTCACTCACGCAACACACACACGGCCATCTGTTAATGTCTAGCGCCAGGCCCTGGCCCCCCTCAGGCTCCCTCCGGCCTGTGAGAGGGACATCAGAGTGGGCTCCAGAGGGGAAACATTAGGGATCAAAGCGGCGGAGACAGACACACTTTATGGAGGACACGGGTCAGACAGCTCCAGAGGTGGGGTTGCCACTGGCCCAGCGCCACTACAGGGCCAGTACAGGCTTTCCTGACCACTTTCACATTCATACGGCTCAGCCATTCCGTCTCTCGTACCTTCTCTTTGAATACTGATGCATTTCTAATGAGATTAGAATGAAATTTTCATTTCTAGTGAAATTCATTTCAAATGAAAAAAAAAAAGATTGCAAAATGGAAAAAAAACAAGGCTTACACATCAATGAAATTGAACTGTCAATCATTACATTTTGGCTGAAAATAAACTTGTATAAATGACTGCAATTAATGACTTATGAAATAATGATGTGTAGCGTCAAGCAAGGCTACACTTGTGCTTTAGGATGAAAACGTAAATAAAAGAACAATAATCCTGCAAACATTAGAAAAATCATCACACATGCCGTCTTCTAAACGTGAAAGAGCACCACGTTAGAAAGTTCCCTTCTTCAATGCTGCATGTAATTTTATTATTTTTAAACTTTTACACTTACGGCATTTGGCTGACACTGTTATCCAGAGAGACTTACAATCTGACCATTTTACACAGGTGGGTGAAGGCAGTGTTGGGAGTCTTGCCCAAGGACTCTTATTGGTATAGTGTGGGGTGATGACCCAGGCGGGGCACTGAACCCCAGTCTACAGCGTAGGAGGCAGAGGTCTTACCCACTACACTAACCAACCACCTTTTATACAGGACTGATGCATTCTCAAAGCCTGTATTTCACTCTCACTGCAAGCGTTTGTGTTACATTAAAACAAATACCATTTTAATAAATTTTTTATTTACTTACTTATTTATCTATTTATTTTTATTTAGTTGTCTGTTTATTTACTTATTTTATTTGTTTTTTCTCTTTTTTTTATTTATTTATTTATTATTAATTTTTTCTATTTATTTATTTACTTACTTAATTATCATTATTATGATTTATTATTATTATTATTATTTTTTTCTCTCTCCTCCCTTCTTCTCTTTCTTTCCTGTCCTCTTTTTTATTGCCTGTCAGGCCTGGCCAAACAAATAAAATAAAAACTTTAACAAGAATAGGCTTTAGTAACCTATAGAGCTTTTTCTTGTGAAAACATCAGTACATTCGGATTACCATTCCGATTGCAAAAATGGCCAGACATGACAGGTTAAAAAACAAAAAAAAACAAATACCAAACTGTCCCAGATATGTTTGATATGGTTCCTTCATTTCCATAACAAATATGACATAGTGACCCTTCACCAGCAGCGAGCAGAGAAAGCTGAACACTGAAATGAGGCAAGTGAAAGTGCAAGTGGACGTGTGCAGTTATACTTCTAGGGATGCACGAGCACTTTGGAATAGACACTTTGTATTTGGACCCATCGTGAGCTGGAGGTAAGGGAACCAGCCCTGTGACCGGAAGGTTGCTGGTTTGATCCCCAGAGCCGACAGTATGTGAAAGAGGTGCCCGTGAGCAAGACACCTAACCCCCAACTGCTGCCTGGGTGCTGTGGATAGGGCTTCCCACCGCTCTGGACAAGTGTGCTCACTGCCGCCTAGTGTGTGTGTGTTTCACTGCATGGATGGGGGGTGAAATTTCCCTGTTGTGGGACTAATAAGGATCACTTAACTTCTCAAAATTCCACACTCTTACCGGCACAGGGGCTCCACCAGATCTTTGTCGAGGAAGTCATGGTCCTTTTTGACAGCAGATATGTCAATGGGAAACTGGGAATCTGCAGGAGAAAGCAGTCGGATTACCAAACTGTCTTGTGTGAAAGAATAGTTCAGAAATAAAATGTCCCCTTAGCCCAAATGTACTGAATCAGCCAAGACATGTTTGGTGCCTGAACTGTGGAGGCCATCCTGAAGCCTGAATATCACCCATACCATTGACTATTTGTGTCATAAAGTGGAATAAACCACACAGACACGTCTATTTGACTTTACTTAACAACTCAACACGTTTGAGACGAGTGTGTTAAGATTCAGTCGTGCCGTTTACACAAGTGAAAATTAAGCTTTCAGTACTTGTTAGTGACATTAGCCTTGTAGCTCCACTGCAAAACTAAAGAGACAATTCATATTGTCATAACAACTCAGTCAAACCTCTATTTTTACTATTTCTGCAATAAAAGTAGACAATATTTCCAAAAGTATTCGCTCGTCTGGCTTCACACGCATATGAACTTGAGTGACGTCCCATTCCTAATCCATAGGGTTTAATATGATGTCGGCTCACCCTTTGCAGCTATAACAGCTTCAGCTCTTCTGGGAAGACTTTCCACAAGGGTTAGGAGTGTTTATGGGAATTTTTGACCGTTCTTCCAGAAGCGCATTTGTGAGGTCAGACTCTGATGTTGGACGAGAAGGCCTGGCTCACAGTCTCCACTCTAATTCATCCCAAAGGGGTTCTATGGGGTTGAGGTCAGGACTCTGTGCAGGCCAGTCAAGTTCTTCCACACCAAACTGGCTCATCCACGTCTTTATGGACCTGCATTCTGCACTGGTGTGCAGTCATGTTGGAGCAGGAAGGGGCCGTCCCCAAACTGTTCCCACAAAGTTGGGAGCATGAAATTGTCCAAAATCTCTTGGTGCTGAAGCTTTAAGAGTTCCTTTCACTGGAACTAAGGGGCCGAGCCCAACTCCTGAAAAACACCCCCACACCATGATCCCCCCTCCACCAAACTTTACACTCAGCACAATGCAGTCAGACAAGTACCGTCTCCTGGCAACCGCCAAACCCAGACTCGTCCATCAGATTTCCAGACGGAGAAGCGTGATTGGTCACTCCAGAGAACTCGTCTCCACTGCTCTAGAGTCCAGTGGCGGCGCTTTACTCCACTGCATTCCACGCTCTGCACTGCGCTTGGTGATGTAAGGCTTGGATGCAGCTGCTCGGCCATGGAAACCCATTCCATGAAGCTCTCTACGCTGTTCTTGAGCTGATCTGAAGGCCACATGAAGTTTGGAGGTCTGTAGTGATGGACTCTGCAGAAAGTTGGTGACCTCTGCGCACTATGCCCCTCAGCATCCGCTGACCGCTCTGTCTTTTTACGTGTCCGACCACTTCGTGGCTGAGTTGCTGTCGTTCCCAATCGCTTCCACTTTGTTATAATCCCACTGACAGTGGACTGTGGAATATTTAGCAGTGAGGAAATTTCACGACTGGACAGGTGGCGTCCGATCACGGTACCACGCTGGAATTCACTGA
>NC_051228.1:38923658-38931158 GCF_015220715.1 Pygocentrus nattereri
ACAGAGGGAGCGTGTTATCCTGAAATACCATCAGCCAGAAATGAACTCAACACCATTCGCCAGACGTGTCTGATCTTCAGAGTCGGACCAAATCAGACTGAGCCGTAAAACTGAGCCAATATCAGGTTCAGCTCAGTTTGGTCAGTTTGTCCAGATCAGTCTTCAGAGTCGGACCAAATCGGCCGTCGGTCAGATGTGATCTTAACAGAGTCTGTTTTCTGTTTGTGGCAAAGTAAAAATGTTCAGATGGCTTGAGCGTCTCCTACAGCTGTCAAAGTCGTTGCTTAGCAATGGTGCCTCAGTGGAGTGACACAGTGCTTGTGAAAAACCTGTGATGTTCTGGTGAAATAACAGCGCAGTTAGACGCCTCTCAACCAATCAGCTCGCTTGGGCGCCCACCTCCCCCCCCCCCCCCTTTACATCACTACAACCACATGTTTTATGTTTTTTTAACATACTCATGAACTTTGCAAACCTACTGACAACTAGAGTGGCCGGTCCAATCGTTTTCAGGCACCAATTCTGAGGTTTTTTAGTGACAGCATTTAAGAAAAGAAAAACAGAGCTATATTTAAAAAAAGGTGGTTATGGTTTTCTTGTGGGCCGCTATTCTTCTATGTCTAGAACCCCTAGACATAAATAAGAAATAATTCAGGCTAGTGATGGGCGATATGTCAAAAATACAATCTCACAATTTCTCATGATACTCAATATGCATCACAATGTTAAGTTTTTCTGAGGTTGGTTAAGTTGAGACAAACAAAACAAAGCCAGGTTGCCTAGTACATTGGTTTTTACTTGCTTTGCACTGAATTAAACAGCCTTGATTAGAGGCTTTGAGTTCACAGCCAGGCTGCACTGTAAGTTTTTATCTCAATGAAAAGTGCCATGAATATGAAGATCACTTTCCAGGTTTGAGGCAAATGTGTGATGTAAGTTTGCAGTTTCCTCATACTAACTGGTCAGATATGAACTTTCTTTACTTGTTCAGGCTCAGTACAAAACTTTCAAGACACCAAACTTGTCCATAAGGACAAATGTCACATGGTGTATATAGAAGATATAAATGTCTTTTATGCAGTTTCAGAGCTCTAACGTCTTATGACACTGAGTGTGTTTACATGCACTCAATAATCTGATAACTGCTGAAAATCAAATTTTGTCAGTAATCCGATCAACATGTTTACATGCACTTGAGTAAATCAGATAACGGGGCAACTCGGTCTACATGAGTCAGACAGTAGTCAGATTCCTGCTTTGCGACCAGCCAACAAACTCACAGAAGAATATCCTTTATTTCTTGTTTGGTTTCAGCGCCACTCCAAAAGTGTTTTGCTGCGTCTTGAGACATCCACCGTCTGATCTCACACATGCCCAGACTGAGAAATCCATAAGAAATCTGATAACGGAGCTAAAATCCAGCCAATTTACCAGGTTTACATGACCATTTGTATAACTGGACAACTGCAAAATCAGATTATAATCGGATTATTGAGTGCATGTATACGCACTCAGTAGCCATGTTTACATGCAGCCTAATAATACGTTAATAATCTGACTAATAGCTCAATCAGAATAGAATATGTCCATGAATAATCCATTAAATAGAAGAATAATATCCGTGTAAACGCCTGTATCCGATTACATTCCCTATCGGAAAGTTTCAGTCCGTTCTGCATGTGTGTCGCGTCACAGTGAGAGTTTATACCGTTCAACACGGCGGAGCAGAAACTGGTCTGCAGAGGAGACGAAGTTCATGCTCTGATCTTTAAAAGACGGCGGTGGGACGGACGTCCAGCTTATGCGTCTCAGAGCACGACGTCTTCCTCTCGGCCTTCTTTAATAAGGACGTGTGAAGGACGTTTTCCTGAGTCTGACGTCATTTTAAAGCAGTTAAAAACACAATCACTGCTCACTGCTGCTCATCTCACTCTGACTGGACCTCACGTGATGCTCGCTGTCATGGTAACATTAACTCTAAGTGGTTCTCCACGCATGCACATCACTTTGGATTGGACTGTTGTAGTGAGCATGTAAACGAAGATTTTCCATCAGATTGTTGAATAGAGTGAGAATAAACACCTCAGTCTGAATCTGTAATCGGAATGTGTTCAATCGGATCGGCAAAAATCTTTGCATGTAAACACAGACAGTCTTTCAAGACTCATCCCTACATGCACACGCCCTACTTTTCAGTCACGGCGCATACTGAACGCATACCAGCAGCATCTTTACAGCCACTACCTGTGTAATCTGTCATCTGCGCTGGAGCGGCCGAATTACAGGGACATGGGAGATCTGTTAAAACGTGTCCACTGTGTAGAATCCCCGCTCACATATGGCAGTCATTAGAGGGAAACGTGATGGGGCCTTTCGCGGGGTAGAAACACGGCTATCGGGGGAAGCGCTCAGCAGGGTCCAGCCTGACTCGCACTCACACAGGAAGCCGCTTAATGTAGCTGCTGTACGTTCGGCCTCTTCTCATGTTTATTTGTTTGTTTATCTGGGGCTTGACTGGCTCCTACACTCACGAGAGCTGGGCTCTTTCTCTCAAGCGAGCAAAGGTGGAACCGGTATGCAAACTAATGTCAACAAGGAACACGTTTTAGTTTATAACATCAAGTGCTCTACATCAAAAAACTTGCCCAGTATTCAAGAGAACTAATCTAATAAAGGTTACCACTCAAACAAGGTCTGTCTAGTCAGCCCTCCGCAAGCAGATGTAAAGGATTTATACAATGACATTTCATCTCCAAGCTCATACGATATACATTTACTGAGCACTTTATTAGGAACACCTGACCACCTATTCATTCATGCAATTATCTAATCAGCCAATCACATGACAGCAGATACTGGTCAGCAGCTTCAGCTAATGTTACTATCAACAATCTCAGTGATCTCAGTGATTTTGATCATGGCATGATTATTGGTGCCAGACAGGCAGGTTTGACTATTTCTATTTTCATGCACAACAGTCTCTACAGTTTACTCAGAATGATGCAATAACGCAAAACATTCCAGTAGGTGGCAGTTCTGTGGACGGCTACATCTTGATGAGAGAGGTCAAGAATGGCCAGACTGGTTCGAGCTGACCGAAAGGCTATGGTAACTCAGGTAACCACTCAGAAAAGCATTTCAGCATGCACAACACATCAAACCTCGTGGACAACATGGACAGGCTGCTGACTGGCTACAGCTGCTACAGTAGAACCCTACACTGGACGCTTGTGATATTTTAAACACCTGGTATTTTTACATAAATTGTTATGGCTGTATTGATTTGAATAAACAATAATGAGTAGCTCTGAGTAAAACACCAACACCACACCAGGGTTAAAAAGAACTTTTTGATTGATGCTTTCTCTCCCACACAAGCCACTGCTCACACCTCTGTGAGAATCTGATGAAGTGGTCTCAGAGCAGCAACAGGGAAACTCCTTCAAACAGTGTACAGGAGGCCTCGGGCTTGTTTAGCGGTACATAAAAGACACTCCAGAGCTTTCTAAAGCTCAGAGGGGATTCTGGGTAGAGGCAAGGGAGAGGGCATGAATCACCGACTTTGGAGATGTGGGAACAAAGCGCTGCTGTTTTTCTGCCACCTAGTTTAATTAACACGGACCCCTGGCATCTCATGTGTTCTGCAACAGGAAAGCCCCGACACAAAGCCACACATGCCAATCAGCTCTACACACAGCCGACAACAAAGCCCTGCACACAGGCCGCCGCTGAAATCCACAATGCTGCTCAACACAGCTCCTGCTCAAAAACACATGCAGTGGGTTTTATACTTTGTGATGACTTTATATAACGGGGTCCAAAATTCTGAGACCACTAGCAAAAATGCTTCGATTTTGCATCACTTTCTAATTTAATACAAAGTTTTAAGTATAAATCATATAATCAGTTTTACAATTTGAATGAAGTGTAAAGTCTTTGAAATATTCACACAAAGTCATTTTGGTGAAGATATGTAAATAGCAGTCATGCATAATCAGAGTCATGCAAGACTGGAATTGGCAGGTTTTTGACTAAAACACGAAACCGGGAGTCGGCCAGCTGCCTGTGCTTCAAGTTGATGAGATAAATGACGTGAGGCAGTCAGGTTGTTTTTGGAAACTGCTGATACACGTTTGCTGTCACGTACGGAATATTTATACATATTTAGAATACTTATGCGCAAACCTATTTGCCTCTTGCTTTGATGTAGCACTTTGATTGATTCACATTATTTAAATAGGCAAATGATTTACAACTCGCTGTTGTCAGACCAAATAAAATCTTTACAGCAGAAGGTAAAAACCTACTTCACTTTTATTGTAAGTCAATGGAACCAGACGTTTTTCAGAGCAATTCTGGGCCATTTCTTTTGATCCAATCAGGGTCATATTTACACACAACATAAAGGAGAGTATTCAAATTAGGTCAAAAACTGAAAAACGTCAAAAATGAAGATACAAGGTTTTGTTCTGACAGCAGCGACTTAAAAGATTGTAGATTCCAGTACAGCATCATTTAAAGAGCAAATAATGTTGTTTGTTTTGTGTGTTTAGCTAATAAAACACTGGAAATCTGCGAACATCTGCATTTTCTAAGACTTTTTTAACCCAAACCCAATAAATGTAGCATTTTCAGCCTTTTACTTTTTGTAGAAAACACTTTACAAACATAAAACCTCTTTGCTGGTTTACAGTACGAGCGTCATTCAAGAATGCAAGACAGATGTTAGTGGAGGAATACAGGCCGTGTAAGAATGGCCATCAGAGACATTACAAGAGTGCTTTAATTTATATGGGTTCACAGATGATGTGCGGCTTTCCTACACAGTCGGGACATTCTTTAGAAAACAAACACACCTTTTGTGTGTAGACAACCAAACACACAGCAGTCACCTCTGTGGCACCATGTGGCTATAGGCTCTAATCCTGGGGTCCAGGCCTGAACCCCATCACATTCCTGGCCACCACAATGCGGTAGCAGGCAGAGAGCCATAAGAACGGACAGCAGGAGGCGAAAAAGGTCCAAGAAGAACTGCAGAGAGCGTGAATGCCACCGGGGCCAGAGGCCACCAATCAAAGGCATTCTCCATTGGATTGAGCAGGCAGGGCCGCTCATTACATAAGAACGTGTCCTTGGAAGTCACTTTGCTCCAAAAATGTCTCTCAGGTCTTTTCATCCCCCTTCTGCCCTCTACCCCCCATTCTCTCATGCTTTCTTCCTGCTCTCTCACTCTCATTAACTGTCCAGCTTGGGAAGGCCAAGCCAGCACCATGTCCGTCACCGGAGGGACCTGAAAGAGGCTGGAATTAGAGCACTTCCTGTCCATTCGGTTTCCACGGCAGGGTCAAGGAAGACACTGACGGGTCTCCCTTGGTAACGTGGACAACATTTCCTGCTGTAAAAAAAGAGATGGCAGATGGAAAGAAGAGACTGGAGGAGTGTCATTCCAGCGTATCCACAGATACACAGTCAGGTCAATGGGACAAAGACCCCTGTGTCCAGTTTGACCTTTATGCACATACAGACACATGACTTTGTAATCCAAGACCACAAATAAGGGCTCATACATTACCACTGAACTGAGCTCCTCTTTAGAAATATAAGTTCTAATACACGACAGGTCATCAGTATTGCGAGGGTAGAGGCTTAAGAGGAAAAAAGACAATATGAGCAGGAAATAAAGCGAATATAACTGTACTGTAATCACTTTCAGCAAAAGAGACGTAATCACGCTTCAGATCAAACCAAACAGCCTTAAGAGCTTTTCCAACGCCAGCCGAAAGCACTAACATCACGATCTATGCGTGGACTTGAAACCCAGATGCCAGCATGTAAGTTGGGGTGTTACTCACTACTTTATCTCTTCATAGTACTTATTTATAACTCTACACGTACAAATACCAGTTTTTTTTTTAAATAACAAAAACGTGGCACAGCAAATTATTAATACTCATTACGTTACATTACATTACATTACATTACATTTAGCAGACGCTTTTATCCAAAGCGACTTACAAATAATGAGGTACAAAGAACAAACATAGTCAGGCCTTAAAGGAGGCCAAGGGGTAATAGCGGGGTAGAGAAGGGAAGGAGGGCAAGAAGGAGATGAGGTTGGTAGTGGTTAGATTGCAGGAGGCGATTAGAGCAAGTGCTCCCTGAAGAGCTCCGTCTTCAGGAGTTTCTTAAAAACAGCGAGGGACGCCGCTGCTCTGACAGTGGAAGGTAGCTTGTTCAACCATTGAGTTTCCAGCACTGTGGTCATGCATGAGAGATCTGAGTTACTGAGGAGAACCATAAGTGGTTGGTACTGCACCAGTGGGGGCACCCAAGAGCACTACTTCTAGTCGAACCCAGGCACTATCTGCAGGGCCAGGCTTAGGTTCATCTTGCTGAAACGCATCTTGAATAATGGTGGAGGCAATAAAAAATACAGTTATTTAAACATTCATTTATACACACTGACCAGGCGCAGGGGCACAGTTTGAGGGGCAGGGGCTGATGCCCCCTCACACTCTATCTGTAAATGTGCCTGAATCTTACTTATGATATGCGAAAAGGCTTTACCATTTTTTGTTGGCAACAGTCTTTTAATTTCAGCAGGTGGGAATTATTTTTGGTGAATTCCATATTTTTTTCCAATATTTCGGCTTTATTAAACCATCAAAAGGTAAAGAGAGTCTTTCAGAGTGAAACGCTTCAATGTAGAGAAACTGTGAAACTGTTTAAAATGCTAACCTGAAAAAATCACTTCATGTGATGAAAAGCAACTGATCTGGTTTTATTCAGCTCAAATAAATACACTATACTGCCAAAAGTATTCAGTCCCCCATCCAAATCACCGAACTCAGGTGTTCCAGTCACTTCCATGGCCACAGGTGTGTAAAGCCGAGCCCCTCGGCCTGCAGACTGCTTCTACAGACATTAGTGAAAGAATGGGTCGCTCTCAGGAGCTCAGTGAATTCCAGCGTGGTGCCGTGATCGGACGCCACCTGTGCAGCAAGTCCAGTCGTGAAATTTCCTCACTACTAAATATTCCACAGTCCACTGTCAGCGGGATTATAACAAAGTGGAAGCGATTGGGAACGACAGCAGCTCAGCCACGAAGTGGTCGGCCACGTAAAATGACAGAGCGGTCAGCGGATGCTGAGGGGCATAGTGCGCAGAGGTCACCGACTTTCTGCAGAGTCCATCACTACAGACCTCCAAACTTCATGTGGCCTTCAGATCAGCTCAAGAACAGCGTAGAGAGCTTCATGGAATGGGTTTCCATGGCCGAGCAGCTGCAGCCAAGCCTTACATCACCAAGCGCAGTGCAAAGCGTGGAATGCAGTGGAGTAAATGACAGAGTCCTGGGATGGGATGTCACTCAAGTTGCGTGTGAAGCCAGACGAGCGAATACTTTTGGAAATATAGTGTATCTTATATGAGACACTGGATCATTACCTGCTCTGAAAGCCACTCCTCAGAATTATTACATTAAATAGCTGAATATGTTGG
>NC_051228.1:38938658-39018658 GCF_015220715.1 Pygocentrus nattereri
CAGCATTTACTGAACATCAGATCAAATAAAGTCCAGTTCGGTCAGATTTCAACAACATTTACTGAACATCAGATCAAATAAAGTCCAGTTCGGTCAGATTTCACCAACATTTACTGAACATCAGATCAAATAAAGTCCAGTTCGGTCAGATTTCAACAGCATTTACTGAACATCAGATCAAATAAAGTCCAGTTCGGTCAGATTTCAACAACATTTACTGAACATCAGATCAAATAAAGTCCAGTTCGGTCAGATTTCAACAACATTTACTGAACATCAGATCAAATAAAGTCCAGTTCGGTCAGATTTCAACAACATTTACTGAACATCAGATCAAATAAAGTCCAGTTCGGTCAGATTTCAACAACATTTACTGAACATCAGAAGAAATAAAGTCCAGTTCGGTCAGATTTCAACAACATTTACTGAACATCAGATCAAATAAAGTCCAGTTCGGTCAGATTTCAACAACATTTACTGAACATCAGATCCAATAAAGTCCAGTTCGGTCAGATTTCACCAACATTTACTGAACATCAGATCAAATAAAGTCCAGTTCGGTCAGATTTCAACAGCATTTACTGAACATCAGAACAAATAAAGTCCAGTTCGGTCAGATTTCAACAGCATTTACTGAACATCAGAACAAATAAAGTCCAGTTCGGTCAGATTTCAACAACATTTACTGAACATCAGATCAAATAAAGTCCAGTTCGGTCAGATTTCAACAGCATTTACTGAACATCAGAACAAATAAAGTCCAGTTCGGTCAGATTTAAAGTTTAAATAAAGTTTATTTGATCTGATGTTCAGTAAATGTTGTTGAAATCTGACCGAACTGGACTTTATTTGATCTGATGTTCAGTAAATGTTGGTGAAATCTGACCGAACTGGACTTTATTTGATCTGATGTTCAGTAAATTTACTGTCAGTTTCCTCTTTTTAGATCACGTCATGTGGAATAACTTCCCTCTGACTCACTTTCTTCTCTGACTGCTGTTTCTCTCCTCGACCCTCCCCTGTGTGGCGTCACTCACTCGAGTCTCAGAGCTCATCGTAATGCACAGATCTGATTGGCTGAGTAGCGTCACGTGTGATATTTACAGCGCATGTGATTGGTCTGTGAGACTCCGACGGTTAAACATACCGTAAAGGCTAGAAAAGTCACACTGATTAAAACAGGACCACCCCATCCAAATTAAATAATTCTCCATAGTTTATTGGTTATAGGTCCAGGTCCACATAGGACAGCGTCTGGGTCTGAACTCTATCTGGGTCTGCCTATTAGTGACCTCTGCTGAGTTTAGCATTGGAAAAAAAAAATATATATATAGATATATAGAATACCTGTATGAGCCATAACCTCTGCCAAGGGCATTTATGTTTTTCACTATTTATTTTCTTTATTTGTAATACACAATAACACAGCACACACCTACTATTTTGCAAAGCCACTCACTGCAAAAATAGAGAAAGGAAAGAGAGAAAGGGGAAACAGAAACTAGTATATAAGAATATAAAAATAATTCCAGGTCAGTGTTTGCATGTTCAGTGTAGCTGCATGTGGTGCTAAACATCATTCCAGGTTTTTTACTTTTCCCTCACCGTTAATTGCCTCCAATAGAAGCTCATAAGAGGCAATTATAATTTCCTTTTCTCAACCCATTCTTTTAAATCAGGGGACTTTGGCTTTCACAGTCACACAATATTATCCAGCCAGGCAGCTGCATTTACACCAACTGTTATTAGAATAATCTCATTATTTGTTCTACTGGCAATTCTGTTTCTGTTCTGTCCTCAAGAAGCCAAAGCCGGTCTTGCAGAAGCAGCGAAAGCCCCAACCATTTTCCCAACATTTGAGGAGTTTTAGCCCAGAATGGATACGTTACTCCGCACTCAATCGAATGAAGAAAGCTGCAAGTCTCTGTGTAACATTTCCAGTGCAAATCATTATCAGCTGTGCCCATTCTATAAAGTAGGTGTAGTGTAGTGGGTAACACCTCTGCCTTCTACACTGTAGATGGGTTCAATGCCCCGCCTGGGCAGGCACCCTTCACTATACCAGTAAGAGTCCATACGCTTGACATGATCGTCAATCACACATCACCAACATTACAATCCAGATCTTTCTGCCATATTTTGAGATTTTGTGCATTACTAATTAACTGATTTAAATCTGACACTAACCCTGAACACAATGCATTTGTAAATACAGGGTGATTCAAAAAGATTCATCCGATTTAAAGCGTCATATTTCTACAACCGTGAAGAGCTGAGGAACCAATCATAATCCAAGAGGGGGTCATAGAGTTTCCACGTCAATCAAAGTGAATCCGTCAGAACTGAGCAGCGGGATTTTCATCAGCAGTGAAGCTCCAGCAGCTCAGAGCGTTCGGCGCTGGTTCCACAGCACTGGATGATCTCCGAAATCCCACTGAAAGAGCCGTGAGAGCAGCGACGCCCGACACGCTCAGTCCAGTCTGGGATGAGTTTGACTGTGGTGATGATGTCGTCCGTCCAGCTGGAGGAGGTTCAGACTGAGACCTTGTAGAACTACATAATAAACTTTATGCTCATTTACACCGTTTACAGCTCACTGCACTGATGATTTACGGAATCGGATGAATCTTGTATTTCCACTAGTTTCTGTTGTCTTCACTGTTATATTTCTTTATGAAATTGGTGTTGGGTTCATTTCTGTCACAGCTGCCGACTGAAAAGCTGCTCAGTGGTGACGACAGTTTGGGAATTTAGCGTCGTCTCATCTTCAGAGTCGGACCAAATCGGCTGTCGGTCAGATGTGGTCTTAACAGCGTCCGTTTTCTGTTTGTGGCAAAGTGAGAAGTAAAAACGTTCAAACGGCTTGAGCGTCTCCTACAGCTGTCAGAGTCGTTGCTTAGCAACGGCGTCTCAAAGGAGTGATACGGTGTTTGAGAGAAAAAGACACGATGTTCAGGTGAAATAACAGCGCAGTTAGAACGCCTCTCAACCAATCAGCTCACGTGGGCGGAACCGACTGTTATATAAGTCTCTGCACTCTCTTGCACTTGGAAAATCAATAAATCATGTCATTTGAACCAGGGGCGCACAAACGCTTGCATGCGCCTGTGTGTGTGTGAGTTGCGAGGAAAGAATAAGCAAGTGAGCGAGGGAGAGTGACAGCGGAGGGAGAGTTCATTTGAAGCGACTGTCCCTTGAAAAGAGCACTACGTGTGTGTGTAGAGGGGGTGGTGAGGGGTGGAGGCGCGAGACGCACACGTTCGGCATGAGAAAGGCCTCCCTCTGGAGCAGCTGTAAACCACTTGACCTCCTCACCCTCAGGGCAGCGCAGAGGCTGCTTATTAACCCTGCCACAGCCAGCATTCGGGCCTAAAGCACATCACAAAGAACAACAGAAGAGCTAAGCTCATTCAGCGCACTGCACATACAGTACAGCCCAGATTCACAGCTATTTTGGACACATGTGTGGTCTACTGCACTGACCACACAACAAAGACCATGCGCCCCAAAGCATTACAATCCAAAAGACACACAACTGCCTAAGACATGCTAACATAACCAAACACTGCCGAAATACCACTATTTGTGCAACTGTGCAGTTCACACCAACAGAGGGCAGCAAAGAGTAACAGAGAAGGGTACAACCTGGATACAGCTGAGGTACACATCCAGCAGTCCAGCGCACTTTCCCAAAAGGAACCCTCAGGATTTCTGGTACATGTCTGTAAGTTTTATTTATTTAGTTTCTTTTTCATCCAACAGAATCATCACGGTTGTTGCATTCAAACTCTACAAGTCTTCAGTGCATTGAAGGCTTTGGCTGGAAACAAAAGGGTTGAATTCTTGAATCCTTTCTTGAAGGATTGATTTTACCTGTGGTATCTGGGTAGATACAGTCCAGCAAACTCTCCCATTGATTCGGACATCAGGAGCTGAACTGTAGTCTCGCCTATTAGATTAACTAGCAATACAATGAGGAAGTTGCAGTGGAAGCCATAAACGACACTTGACGGGTGGGACCAATTCCATGAGAAAGAACATCACTCCAGGCCTTCTGGAAGTCCTGACAAATGGAACTGAGACCAACTAAAACGGCCAGCCTGCCTCCAGTATGCTAAGACCAGGGTGGAAAATACTTGAGTAACTGTACTTTGTTACTATACCTGTTATTTTTAGAGAAATTCTATGTTAATCAAGGTTCACTAAAGCTGAACACTTGTGCTCTTAATCAAATACTTTTCCAAGAGAAAAACATAATTTTACTTCTTATATTCTCATTTAAATCTTTGCAGCACTTCTGGAAAGCTTTTTCTCGTTAATCCTTTTTTCACAGTTCACACGTTTATCATTAGTCTTAATAATATCAGTGTAAAATGAAATTGCCCACAACTAGGGATGCACGCTAATATTGGTATCAGCAGATACACACATAGTTTCTAAGCCACTTATCCTCCTGGGTCACGTGGGGAGCTGGAGTCTATCCCAGCAGTCAGGCAGGATACGCCCTGGACAGGTCACCAGCCCATCTCAGGGCTTCCCAGTTGCTTCCCAGGAACTGAACACCACACAATTTTTCCACATTATATGATAACAAGGGCGCACAGCGTCATTGCTGTCCAGCGTGCCAGAACACGCTGCCAGTGACTTGCAAGCTGGAAAGCAATGACATCCATCACTGGCGCACACACACATTACAGCGCATCAGCGCTTAAGTATGAGAATATGTTAAAACACATAGATGGCAAGTGTGAATCAGAACCCTGCTTGGGCCAAACCTGTAAACACCATAGCCACTGTTGTGCAACGGCACACATGTCATAACTCAACACAACAAAGCCGAGATAACGCCACATGACCACTCACAGCCGAGGAATCTACTCTACACACACGCAGTCAGACATACCTGAGCACACGGACTCAGCAGCAGCTTTGTGACATGGTTATTTTGCAGTACGCGACGTTGCCTCACAAACCTGCCTTGAGACAAGCAAAAAAATCCCTGTCATTTCTGACAACGTTCCCTCGTGTTGTATTTCCACCAAATATCTCAGGCCTACTCACCTGACTACAATTTAAACTGGGCCATCTTCACCCTACAAACACAGTACAGGAACTGGAGATGGCTGATAGAAAATAATAATAACCCCGGTTTATTTCAGACCACAGTCAATAAATAATTACATTACCATCCATCCATTTTCCAAGCTGCTTCTCCGTCAGGGTCGCGGAGGGATGCTGGAGCCTATCCCAGCAGTCTTTGGGCGGGGATGGATAATTACATTATTTAGAATTACATTTTTAACCAATGCTTTTATAACAACAGGCCTCCTTCACCAACATCCCCCTAAGAAAACGTCTACGTCAGATTCAGAACTGCCCGCACCTTTGCGCTCCTAAACCCCAAATAAGAAATTCCTGGGGAACGCCAGAATCTTTGTGGGTTTTAAGAAGGACGTTTTTTGCTGAATCAGGCCCAGAAAGCCTGAAATACTGAATAAAGCATCCTAAAATATTACCGGTATTGGTGTAGGGCAGCAATCTAATCTGCTCTGGTTTATTACTGAACAAAATAAGAGCGATAATGTGGCCAATGAACAGCCACTTCATCACTGCAAACTGCTGAAGAAGGCTTCATATGTGATTAGACGTGTGCTGGTATAATTCACCTCTTAGCCACGCAGAGCAGCTAACCCGGCTTTCACAGGGCTCATAGCAGCCGTCACAGACTGATCTGGGCCCTCCTTTGAGAGGAGCCTGTAAAAAGTCACAGCAGCCACATCACAGCAGGAGGAGGAGCAGACAGGTGAAAACTCATGTTCCAACGCTCAGCAACACAAACACACTTATGTCTGGAGTCACAACTCAGCAGCCTGCTAATGAGATAAGAGGCAAGTAGTCCAGTGTTGTATTGGAATATGTGCTGGAAGACTCACTGCATGTTGTATGTGCAGCGTACAAAATCCAAGGTTACCTGAATGTCGGTGACCTGTGGAAGTTTTGCTTGTCCACAGTCTGTGTGTAAACTTGAACCATGTTAGTATGAACTCATTGTGGAAATCACACTGTTATTAGCTTGATTAAGATTAATTGACCCTTATTAATCCCACAACAGGGAAATTTCACCTCCGCATTTAACCCATCCGTGAAGTGACACACCACACACACACACTAGGGGGCAGTGAGCACACTTGCCCGGAGCGGTGGGCAGCCCTATCCGCAGCGCCCAGGGAGCAGTTGGGGGTTAGGTGTCTTGCTCAAGGACACCTCAGTCACGTGCTGTCAGCTCTGGGGATCGAACCGGCGACCTTCCGGTCACGAGGCTGGCTCCCTCCCGACTGCCCCAGAGCCAACTGAGGTGGTTCGGGCATCTGATTCCCCCTGGAGGCCTCCCAGTGGGGATGTACCAGGCACGGCCTACCAGGACAAGACCCCGGGGTCGTCCTAGGACCAGCTGGACCCTACCGGACTAAGTGGATAATCATGATGATGAGGATGATGATAAAGGTTTCCACATTAAGGTCTGTTATATAATGACTGGTTATATATGACTGTAAACTGCAGGTGTTAGTAGCTCCATGTTGTAGTATGTTGTTATGTTGTAGTAGAATCAGAATCACAGCTCTTGGTAAAGGTCTCAGTGCTTTATGGCACTCCAGTCCTAGTGGTCCTGTGTGACAGTGAAACATAGTGAGCACCGTTATGTGGACAGTTTTTAAATATTGCTCACATGTACTCCTACTTCAAAGTAATATTATGGTAACCAGTGGTGGACAGTAACTGAGTATCTGAGTAAATGTAATTGGTTTCTGTACTTTAGTATTTTTGGTGTATCTGTACTGAAGTTTCTCCGTTCTGGGGACTTTCTCCTTTCACTCCACTACATTTCAGAGTCTAATATCCGACTTTTTCCTCCTACATTTAGAGAAATCTGTCGTTCCTTTTGGTTTCTGTGTGTATAAAAACGTAACATGTCAAAACGAAAGAAGCGCAAAGCCAGAGCACCAATCAGGGCCCAGCGGTCACTTTGTTTAGAGCTGGTTTTGACCTGTTGGTCATACCGACCCAGTGCAGCACGCGGTTCAACGTCAGCGCAGCAGCGTAAAACTTTGGGAGAGTCTGTTCAACATAAATGATGAACTAACCTAACTTTGTGTAAATAGAGCTCAATATAGAAATATGTCCACATATGCAGTCGAGACTGACGCGGCTTTTTTCTGAATTTCTACAAACACCATTTCATTTTATAGTAAATGAGTTTGGGCTGGTTTATGTTTATGAACAGACGCCTACAGATCAACATAGTAAAGGAGCTCATCTGTGATCCTGAGTTTAAAGCCAGTTTTTATTCAACTTAAACTTGGAACTAAGTTGTAAATAAATCTGAAACTGAAACTTTGCTTGTGTGTAAAAAGTGATTTCAGAGCCACTCGGTTCTCCCTGATGGAAACTGTTTACCTTCAGTGTTTTGTGCTTCTGATCATTTTAATAGACGTCAGCGTCACTAATTAATGACGTCCTATTAAAAGACTGGTTTACCAAGAGAGACGCTGGAGGACTTTCACCTGAAATGAGTTCATGAAGCCAGTCTGGTTATAAAAATGATAACAGGACATCAGAGCCAGAATTACTCTTTTAGTACTTTTACTTTATACTTAAGTACATTTGAAGGGAAATACTTTAGTACTTTTACTCCAGTGGAGGTCTAAAGGGAGGAACTTCTACTTTTACTGTCTAACTCAAGTACATGATTTGTGTACTTTGTCCAGCACTGATGGCAACATTGTTATTGTGATTCGGTTGCTAGAGGCAGCCAGTGCTGACCTAAATCTGATGTAAATATCTCATTAGCTTTAATGTAATGACTAATGTAATCTACTGCAATAGAAAAGACTATCATTACAGTGAATTACATCATAACACGAGAGTGACTAACACCGCTAATCCTGTCTAATTTAGACTTTAGATAACATATCAGTTTGAGCGCAGTGTGAAAGCAGGCTGGAGCAGGGTCAGGCACGTCCTCTGATTTCCCAATCCTGCAGCTCAGTGGAGACAGTGTTCATCCAGCTCTGTTGACACATTCCAACGGCAATCCTGATGCCAATCACAGACCTGAGCATTGCTAGGGGTCCAAGCACGGGATGTAACACAGGTGACTATGAAATTCAGGTGGACTTTCTCCAAAACATCTAACACAGGTCACACAAAACAGGGTCTTCATTCTCCTAATGGACATTTTGCACAAAAAGAAGTTAAGCAGACCCCTAATTTAGACATGATTACACAATCCGAACGCTAAAGGCGATGTTGGGAACAGCTGTGAGGGGAAATACTGACGAAAACGTACAAGCTTTAGACTTCAATTCAGCTCAGTACAACAAGTCAGAGCACCACGTCATCAAATCTAAATATCAGAGCAGCTTGTACCCCAGCATTCGGCAGCTGCTGGCACTGCACCTGCACCCTGTCTGATGCCAGCTCCTCAAGGACACCTGGCAACTGCAGCCTAAACAAACCTCAGACAGAGAAACGGGGAAGCCAGAGTCAAGGCCAGGACTCTTTCAGCTGTTAAGAGCCATGTTTCTCCACCCCGTCCTCGAGCTCAACCAGACCAGTCCACATTTTTGCTCTATTCCAGCTCCAAACACACTCGAACCAAGAAATCTCAAATTTCACAATGATTCAGAAATAATAATAATAAAAAATAACACATTTACAAATGTGACCGGAAGGACTGCTGACCTGGGAGCAGACTAAAGATATTAAAGAAACAAGCTTTACATTCTCAACAACTTATTAAAAAGAAGGGCTGTAACTGATTCATTCATTTACAGGTCATTTACAGTCAGTTCATTTACCTCTGATGAATTAATGAGTTTCACACAAGGTCAAGGAAAAATTCACCTGAAGCACTTCGCAAAAGTCAGGGACCACATTTTATTAAGCAGTTCCAGTTAAAATGACAATTAATTATAATTCTCTCATTTTTCAGCAGAGAAAAAAAGCAGAAAACATAAACTGAACAGAAAATTGCACAGCAGCCTTTATTACAGCTTCTATTTTTTATGAGATACTGCAGGGATACTTTTCAACACCTCCAAAGATCAGTCTTAGGAGTTGGTTGGATTTTCTGTTTTATTCAGTGCTGGACAGTAACTGAGTAACTGAGTAAATGTAATGAGTTTCTGTACTTTAGTATTTTTGGTGTATCTGTACTGAAGTTTCTCCGTTCTGGGCGTCTTTTTCCTTTCACTCCACTACATTTCAGAGTCTAATATCCGACTTTTTCCTCCTACATTTTGAGAAATCTGTCGTTCCTTTTGGTTTCTGTGTGTATAAAAACGTAACATGTCAAAACGAAAGAAGCGCAAAGCCAGAGCACCAATCATCAATGCTTCTGATCATTTTAATAGACGTCAGCGTCACTAATTAATGACGTTCTATTAAAAGACTGGTTTACCAAGAGAGACGCTGGAGGACTTTCACCTGAAATGAGTTCATGAAGCCAGTCTGGTTATAAAAATGATAACAGGACATCAGAGCCAGAATTCCTCTTTTAGTACTTTTACTTTATACTTAAGTACATTTGAAGGGAAATACTTTAGTACTTTTACTCCAGTGGAGGTCTAAAGGGAGGAACTTCTACTTTTACTGGGGTAATAATTTACCCTGGGGGTCTCGACTTTAACTCAGGTACAGGGTTTGTGAACTTCGTCCAGCGCTGGTTTTATTCAGTGACTTTATGGTCTGAGTGGTCTTCTCACAGTGGAAGGATGGACAGAAACACCTGTGGATGTTTTCAGATCTGAAGCAGCTGGATTTTCTCCTCTCCCTCAGAGATCAAAGCTTTAAAGATTTTTTATCCTATGGTGAAAGTTTTGGTGTCTACCAGGTCTTCCAGGTGGTGGTTAGGAGCCCCATTTTCTCTCATCATTAAATATTGAAGTGCAGTTTTGGAAAGTTCTGTTTCTTTCCATGAACTGTCCTTTGACTTTTCCTTTCCCTGTGTTAGTGCATTATCTGCTTAGAAATACCTCCTGAAAAGAGGCTGGCCAAGAAATGAGCTCATACCTTTTTAATATTATTATAATCAATCACAATAAATCAATACACCAAAATCAATGCAGTTGAACTACCAGCTTCAGATAACCGCCTTTCACACCCTTAGAGCGCTGTACAGCGGTTCAGGCCCTGGGGCAACCAAAAACAGACCCGTCCTACCTCGCGCTATCTTCTGGAGGATTTGCTGGCACGCAATAAGCCGGGCCAGGCGTAGTCCGGAACGCCTGCGGCGAGTGTCCAGCCTCAGGTAAATGTCCTGAGTCTCAGCAGTCGTGCTCCCGAAACACTCCGTCTCCACACACTCGTCTGGGAACTGCACTTCCATCACATCCATCCTTCTGTACCTGTCTGCCGCTCTAACACAGTCTTTGTCTTTCTCTCTGTCCGTCTCTCTCTCTCCCTAAAGTTAGCAGTGGGAACTCTGCTGGGAAAGACACCCGAAAGCGGACGTCTGTCTCTCCGTCTTATCTCCTGGACACTCCTTCAGCTTTCACACACGCACAGACGCAGCTTCGCACGTGTTCCACATTCCAGCCAAGCCTACTCAAAAGCCCCGCTCATACACACCAGCTCAAACACCAGCTCGCATGATCTCAGAACTCCTGGCTGAACATCTGCACACGCACACATACGCAACACATCTAATCAACAGACAAACATCAGAGCTGATCTAAGGAAACATTCCCACCTTCATCGCTGCAAAAAACAACATCTAAACAAGCGTAAACATCTTTAATGCAGTCAATAAATCCAGTATTTCTCATGATGAGACTGTTATCAGATGTTATGAGATCATTCCGCCTGTGTCTGTGTGTTTTTAAGTGATCTTATCCAGTGAAAGTGTTTTATTCTGCTGGCAGATTAGTTTACATGCTTTGAGAAAAGAAATAATGTTTAAAACAAGAAATGACACGAGACACTTCTGTACGATAAAAACTGCTTCAAAGTATTTAAAAATGCCCCGAAATCTGTTAAATAATCTCACAATATTCTTACAGCAGTCTCATAATGAGAAATAGTAGATATACTGGCTCATTTAAGATGTTTATTGTGACCGTCACATGACCGAGAGAGGAGCCAATGATGGCAGGAGGACAGGAGGGTCCAGCAGAGCTCCATCCAGAAATGTGCTTTCCTTCAGAGCATTTCAGGCCAAGGAGGAAACTAGTGAGGGTGTGTGTGTGTGTGTGTGTGTGTGTGTGTGTGTGTGTGTGTGTGTGTGTGTGTGCTTTTACAGAGAAAAGTCATCGAGGTGGACCTACAAAACACACAAACAGCAAACAGTGATACACAGACTCCTCTACTGTTGGGTTAGGGTTAGGTAGAAAGAGTGAGAAGAGAGAGAAAAAACAGAAAGAAAGAGAGAGAGAAAGAGAGAGAGACAGAGAGAGAGAGAGAGCGAGAGAGAGAGAGAGAGACAGAGCAAGTGAGAGAGAGAGAGAGAGAGAGAGAGAGAGAGAGAGAGAGAGAGAGAGAGAGGGAGGGAGAGAGAGAGAGAGAGAAAAAGAGAGAGAGAGAGAGAAAAAGAGAGAGAGAGAGAGAGAGACAGAGAGAGAGAGAGAGAGAGAGAGGGAGAGAGAGAGAGAGAGAGAGAGAGAGAAAAAGAGAGAGAGAGAGAGAGAGAGAGAGAGAGAGAGAGAGGGAGGGAGGGAGAGAGAGAGAGAGAGAGAGAAAGAGAGAGAGAGAGAGAGAGAAAGAGAGAGAGAGAAGGAGAGAGAGGGAGAGAGAGAGAGAGAGAGAGAGAGAGAGAGAGGGAGGGAGGGGCAAAGCACAGTCTGTCAAAACACTTGACAATCTCTCAGCAATCTTGATATATCATCCCACAAGCCAGCCATATGCAGCCTCAGGAATCTGCTGTACATGCCAACACACAGTCCTGCTGCTCATCATAAAAAGCAGCTGCAAACTCATCTCCTCCGCCTGAAATAAATCTCTATTAGTGTCATTAATAAGCAACGCTGAGCCTCTCGGCACACGGAGTCCTGCCATCTGAAATTCATGTTCAAGACGTTTGCAGTCAAGACTCCGTCGCATCAAGTAAAGACACGTGTATTAGTGTCCAGTCTGTGCGAGTGTCCCTTTAACCCGAGACTTAACAAGCAAGAAGACAGAAAGCCGATACTGGGGCCGTCTTACAGGAGCTTCCTTAAGATCTGACAAAGTCAAGATGAGATTTTCACGTAAACGTGTTACAGAAGGAAGTCTGCCTTAATACAGTAATCATATATTACCTTACAGCATCTCATCCTATCTCAAACAAGGAAACCGAGCTACACCAAAACTAACGTGATGCACTGGGAAAAAGTTGACCTCTTAAACTCCTCGGGACCACCGGTGGCTCCAAACTGCTCTTCATCATGTTCTCCATAACGTTCATACTCCATGAGCTCCATTCAGAAGCTGGGCGTCGTGTGAGGCTGTAGCTCTTCTCTCCAGTCTAATAGACGGTGACGTCATTTTAAACCCTTATAATAAAAGAAGCTGAACTTTGTTTTTCTACTGAAAGTCGACCCGTTTTTCCCCAAATCTGGGCTCTAAACTATAAACAGACGGCGTCTCTTCAGTGATCTGCTCTGGAAACATCACTTTTAGAGAACAACACAAAGAGCGGCGCAGATTTTTGGCTTTAGCAGTGAATCGTAAACATGTAGTGACATGTGGAGATCATAGAACACACGTTCTGATAATTTGAGGGAACTTTTACCAAAAAACGAATAAATAAATAAATAAAAATGTACATTCGTTTCATGCAGTTACTGAATAATTTGCATTGCGATTTTGTTGCGAAAATTCAATACATTTTTGGCCAGTTTTCTTCAGCACTAACAAACAGGTAATGAGAAGGAACAGAAGAAGAACCTACAGCAACACGCAGCTCATGCGCCTCTTTTCCTGCCCTGTCGCGGCTCCACGGCTGAATCAGATCAGCAGGTAATAATAAAATAATCCTCCTCTACAGTAAAATAAAGCTCTGCTGATCCTTCAACACAGTTTAACAGTAAATGGTCTTAAACGCTGGAGTTAATGTAGAACTGCTGATTCACCCTTTAACCCTGAAGATCAGCGCAGACAAAAACCTCGCTCAGCTGGCTAATATCTAGCAAAATTAATCAATAATTTGGTGACGGGGTTTTGCGTTTATAATCACTCCAGCTGGTTTCCTGATACGTTTAATCTGCACCAAAAAAAAATGTCAAACACTAAAAGGTTGCGACGCTGAAACCAGCTTCTCCTTCTCTGCATTTCCCCGTTCCACCTTAAATGGCACCTGGGGTGCCAGAACGTAACTGCAGCACCATTTAAGGTATAAGAACAAGAAGCTGGTGAATAATAAGCGACTTCAGCCTCGTAAAAAGTTGAATGTTGGAAATTTTACAAGAAACTGTTCCACCTTTCGCGGAAAGGTTTCCTGCCAGAGATGCGAGAAAAGCAGCTGCAGCTGATCTAAAGCTTAAAGCAGAGCAAAGTCAGTTGGTGGTTTTCTTTATATTTTTATCCTGCACAAGCAAATCAGCACATACTGAGACAGACTTACAGCCCAGAGTAAAATGTTGAGGCTCCCAAGTTGGTTTGAGTTTTGTTGAAAGAACCCACATTATATGGCCAAAGGTAAGTGGGACATGACCTCCTTGTTGGACCTTCTATTCCAAATCTAAGTGCATTAATATGGAATTGGCCGTCCTTTGTGGCTCTAACAGCCTCAACTCCTCTCGGAAGACTTTCCACAAGGTTTTGGAGAGCGTCCGTGGGGATTTGCAGACACTGATGTTGGACGGCTCAAAATCGACGTTCCAGTTCATCCTAAAGGTGTTGAGTGGGGTTGAGGTCAGGGCTCTGTGCAGGTCACTTACAGCAGCACTGTAATGCTGACCCAGGAAAGGACCTTTCCCAGTGAATCCCTCTTCAGCAGGAGGGATGCTTCCTGCTATAAGTGGTACAAGCAGGACCCCCAAATCCCAAAGGGCCTTAATATAGGCAGAAAAATATATTGTGAAGATATAATTGATGAATTTCTTTCCAAAAACAGAAAAAAATGAAAAGATGCACTTATAACTTAAAATAAGTCATTCATTCTTTTTATTAAGAGTGAATGATGGTCCCATGAAGGATTTTAATTAGACCCCCCTGGTATTGAAGTAGCCCTGCTCTAATTCTGCTATAAATAAAATAAAGAGTCCTTCTGAGCTACAGCGGTCCTAGAATTGTGAAAGCCTGATAGGTGGGAGGTGGACTCCCCCTTGTGGACGTTTCTGTCAAACACACATGCAGTCATCCTACACACTGTATAAGATGGCAAATAATCCAACCGAGTGCTCTTTAAATGCTTTTCCATGCCACTTTACACACAACACAAATTTATCATTTTAACATTTCACCTTAACTAAGGCGCATTTCATGCAGGTTCACTGCCATTTTAACCCACCAACGCTCTTCCACACAGCTGGGGAAGCTCTGAATACGGGCTGCAGAGGGTTTAGAGGTTTGGCATGATGCTATGTGGAAGAGTGTTGGTGGGTTAAAATAGCAATGAAATGTATACACACTTTTGCAGATGTACACACTCACACACTCACACATGTCGCACCTCCTGCTGTGTGAAGCAGAAGCTGATGTTGCTTCGCTGACCTATATTTTCTCGTGTGTCGTAGAATATTTACACCCCTCTTTCTTCAGAACCAGGACCAGGAGGCCAGCCTTGCGTCTAAAGCACTGATCTTTACTTCTTCATTGTGCGCACGATTCACAGACGCCAAGCTGACCTGCTCGACGTAGAAACTGGCCATGTTATAGGCTGGCTGGAACACTGAGGCCTGGACTTTTGCCAAACCAGGTACATAAGCAACACCTGTTCTTAACCTGCACACAGACAGCCTGGAATAACTGTTCACAATGTCCCCCCATCGTCCTTTCAAGTACAGCTCACATAAAACGTACACAGATCACATGCGTGCTATAACACATAACACTGAGCATAATTACACAACAGCAGATCCTTCAGTTTACTGCCCCCAGCCTGGGCCACTGGCTACTGGGGGTACGCTGGGTTGAGCTGCCCATGAGGTGGAGGCTCACTGACATTCCTCAGAAACCACCTGAACACAGATTAATCAAACGCCTGCTGTAATTCCATTGCGCACTGCTGCCCAGAGGACGATGGATTCCTCATTCCTCTTGGAGATTTCTTCTTGTCACTGCCACCCTCAGCTACCTCGTCAGGGGTCCAGACTAGAGTTTGAAATATTTGTCCACACTGAATATTCATGTCATGTTCTGAGGGGTACGTACTGGGTTCTACACTCCGGGTTCTTGCAGCCTGTTTACCACCTTAAACAGATTCACCACAGCTTTAGTCTGTCTCACCACTTTGTTAGACTAGACTTTTGCTGGGTATCAGTCGGGTCCAGACTAAACTTTTGCTGGGTATCAGTCGGGTCCAGACTAGACTTTTGCTGGGTATCAGTCGGGTTCAGACTAGACTTTTGCTGGGTATCAGTCGGGTTCAGACTAGACTTTTGCTGGGTATCAGTCGGGTTCAGACTACACTTTTGCTGGGTATCAGTCGGGTCCAGACTAAACTTTTGCTGGGTATCAGTCGGGTCCAGACTAGACTTTTGCTGGGTATCAGTCGGGTTCAGACTAAACTTTTGCTGGGTATCAGTCGGGTTCAGACTAGACTTTTGCTGGGTATCAGTCGGGTCCAGACTAAACTTTTGCTGGGTATCAGTCGGGTCCAGACTAAACTTTTGCTGAGTATCAGTCGGGTCCAGACTAAACTTTTGCTGGGTATCAGTCGGATCCAGACTAGACTTTTGCTGGGTATCAGTCGGGTCCAGACTAAACTTTTGCTGAGTATCAGTCGGGTTCAGACTAGACTTTTGCTGGGTATCAGTCGGGTCCAGACTAGACTTTTGCTGAGTATCAGTCGAGTTCAGACTAGACTTTTGCTGGGTATCAGTCGGGTCCAGACTAGACTTTTGCTGGGTATCAGTCGGGGCCAGACTACACTTTTGCTGGGTATCAGTCGGGTTCAGACTAGACTTTTGCTGGGTATCAGTCGGGGCCAGACTACACTTTTGCTGGGTACCAGTCGGGTTCAGACTAAACTTTTGCTGGGTACCAGTCGGGTTCAGACTAAACTTTTGCTGGGTATCAGTCGGGTTCAGACTAGACTTTTGCTGGGTATCAGTCGGGTCCAGACTAAACTTTTGCTGGGTATCAGTCGGGTCCAGACTAGACTTTTGCTGGGTATCAGTCGGGTTCAGACTAGACTTTTGCTGGGTATCAGTCGGGTCCAGACTAGACTTTTGCTGGGTATCAGTCGGGTTCAGACTAGACTTTTGCTGGGTATCAGTCGGGTTCAGACTAGACTTTTGCTGGGTATCAGTCGGGTCCAGACTAGAGTTTTGCTGGGTATCAGTCGGGTTCAGACTAGACTTTTGCTGGGTATCAGTCGGGTCCAGACTAGACTTTTGCTGGGTATCAGTCGGGTCCAGACTAGACTTTTGCTGGGTATCAGTCGGGTTCAGACTAGACTTTTGCTGGGTATCAGTCGGGTCCAGACTAGACTTTTGCTGGGTATCAGTCGGGTTCAGACTAGACTTTTGCTGGGTATCAGTCGGGTCCAGACTAGAGTTTTGCTGGGTATCAGTCGGGTTCAGACTAGACTTTTGCTGGGTATCAGTCGGGTTCAGACTAGACTTTTGCTGGGTATCAGTCGGGTCCAGACTAGACTTTTGCTGGGTATCAGTCGGGTTCAGACTAGACTTTTGCTGGGTATCAGTCGGGTCCAGACTAGACTTTTGCTGGGTATCAGTCGGGTCCAGACTAGACTTTTGCTGGGTATCAGTCGGGTTCAGACTAGACTTTTGCTGGGTATCAGTCGGGTCCAGACTAGACTTTTGCTGGGTATCAGTCGGGTTCAGACTAGACTTTTGCTGGGTATCAGTCGGGTCCAGACTAGAGTTTTGCTGGGTATCAGTCGGGTTCAGACTAGACTTTTGCTGGGTATCAGTCGGGTTCAGACTAGACTTTTGCTGGGTATCAGTCGGGTCCAGACTAGACTTTTGCTGGGTATCAGTCGGGTTCAGACTAGACTTTTGCTGGGTATCAGTCGGGTCCAGACTAGACTTTTGCTGGGTATCAGTCGGATCCAGACTAGACTTTTGCTGGGTATCAGTCGGTTTCAGACTAGACTTTTGCTGGGTATCAGTCGGGTCCAGACTAGACTTTTGCTGGGTATCAGTCGGGTTCAGACTAGACTTTTGCTGAGTATCAGTCGGGTCCAGACTAAACTTTTGCTGGGTATCAGTCGGGTCCAGACTAGACTTTTGCTGGGTATCAGTCGGATCCAGACTAGACTTTTGCTGGGTATCAGTCGGGTTCAGACTAGACTTTTGCTGGGTATCAGTTGGGTCCAGACTACACTTTTGCTGAGTATCAGTCGGGTCCAGACTAAACTTTTGTTGGGTATCAGTCGGGTCCAGACTAGACTTTTGCTGGGTATCAGTCGGGTTCAGACTAGACTTTTGCTGGGTATCAGTCGGGTCCAGACTAGAGTTTTGCTGGGTATCAGTCGGGTTCAGACTAGACTTTTGCTGGGTATCAGTCGGGTTCAGACTAGACTTTTGCTGGGTATCAGTCGGGTCCAGACTAGACTTTTGCTGGGTATCAGTCGGGTCCAGACTAGACTTTTGCTGGGTATCAGTCGGGTCCAGACTAAACTTTTGCTGGGTATCAGTCGGGTCCAGACTAGACTTTTGCTGGGTATCAGTCGGATCCAGACTAGACTTTTGCTGGGTATCAGTCGGGTTCAGACTAGACTTTTGCTGAGTATCAGTCGGGTCCAGACTAAACTTTTGCTGGGTATCAGTCGGGTCCAGACTAGACTTTTGCTGGGTATCAGTCGGATCCAGACTAGACTTTTGCTGGGTATCAGTCGGGTTCAGACTAGACTTTTGCTGGGTATCAGTCGGGTCCAGACTACACTTTTGCTGAGTATCAGTCGGGTCCAGACTAAACTTTTGTTGGGTATCAGTCGGGTCCAGACTAGACTTTTGCTGGGTATCAGTCGGGTTCACACTAGACTTTTGCTGGGTATCAGTCGGGTTCAGACTAGACTTTTGCTGGGTATCAGTCGGGTTCACACTAGACTTTTGCTGGGTATCAGTCGGGTTCACACTAGACTTTTGCTGGGTATCAGTCGGGTTCAGACTAGACTTTTGCTGGGTATCAGTCGGGTCCAGACTAGACTTTTGCTGGGTATCAGTCGGGTCCAGACTAAACTTTTGCTGGGTATCAGTCGGGTTCACACTAGACTTTTGCTGGGTATCAGTCGGGTCCAGACTAGAGTTTTGCTGGGTATCAGTCGGGTTCACACTAGACTTTTGCTGGGTATCAGTCGGGTCCAGACTAGACTTTTGCTGGGTATCAGTCGGTTTCAGACTAGACTTTTGCTGGGTATCAGTCGGGTCCAGACTAGACTTTTGCTGGGTATCAGTCGGATCCAGACTAGACTTTTGCTGGGTATCAGTCGGGTTCAGACTAGACTTTTGCTGGGTATCAGTCGGGTTCAGACTAGACTTTTGCTGGGTATCAGTCGGGTCCAGACTACACTTTTGCTGAGTATCAGTCGGGTCCAGACTAAACTTTTGTTGGGTATCAGTCGGGTCCAGACTAGACTTTTGCTGGGTATCAGTCGGGTTCACACTAGACTTTTGCTGGGTATCAGTCGGGTTCAGACTAGACTTTTGCTGGGTATCAGTCGGGTTCACACTAGACTTTTGCTGGGTATCAGTCGGGTTCACACTAGACTTTTGCTGGGTATCAGTCGGGTTCAGACTAGACTTTTGCTGGGTATCAGTCGGGTCCAGACTAGACTTTTGCTGGGTATCAGTCGGGTCCAGACTAAACTTTTGCTGGGTATCAGTCGGGTTCACACTAGACTTTTGCTGGGTATCAGTCGGGTCCAGACTAGAGTTTTGCTGGGTATCAGTCGGGTTCACACTAGACTTTTGCTGGGTATCAGTCGGGTCCAGACTAGACTTTTGCTGGGTATCAGTCGGTTTCAGACTAGACTTTTGCTGGGTATCAGTCGGGTCCAGACTAGACTTTTGCTGGGTATCAGTCGGATCCAGACTAGACTTTTGCTGGGTATCAGTCGGGTTCAGACTAGACTTTTGCTGGGTATCAGTCGGGTCCAGACTAAACGTTTGTTGGGTATCAGTCGGGTCCAGACTAGACTTTTGCTGGGTATCAGTCGGGTTCACACTAGACTTTTGCTGGGTATCAGTCGGGTTCAGACTAGACTTTTGCTGGGTATCAGTCGGGTTCACACTAGACTTTTGCTGGGTATCAGTCGGGTTCACACTAGACTTTTGCTGGGTATCAGTCGGGTTCAGACTAGACTTTTGCTGGGTATCAGTCGGGTCCAGACTAGACTTTTGCTGGGTATCAGTCGGGTTCACACTAGACTTTTGCTGGGTATCAGTCGGGTCCAGACTAGAGTTTTGCTGGGTATCAGTCGGGTTCACACTAGACTTTTGCTGGGTATCAGTCGGGTCCAGACTAGACTTTTGCTGGGTATCAGTCGGGTCCAGACTAGACTTTTGCTGGGTATCAGTCGGGTTCAGGCTAGAATTCTGACAGGCAACAGTCAGGTTGAGAACAGGCCTGGGGTACAGAGCAATGTATTTAGATAACAGCTGTGATTGGAAAGCTTACTGAAACAAGCTCAGACAGAATTCTGTGGGTTAAGTTGAGTTCAGACAGCTCTAGTCTGGAGCTGTGTGCCAGTGTCTACTGTAAAACAGCACTACATTAATAAACTGAACTGTATCAGGAGAACAGATCCAGGGTCAGCTCTTTTCTGTCATGTAGGAAGCTGATGCTGTAACGTATCAGCCAGTCAGCAGCTTTGGGAAACTGAGTGATGTGTCACTCTTTCTCTGTCCCTCTCTGAGTGACTACCTCTGTCCATATCTCTACCAGTCTCTGTCGCTCTCTGTCTCAAGTTCAGGTTTAAGCTCAAGCTCGTCTCAGCAGATCAATTTGAACTCTGAGGCTGCATGAATAAGACTAGAGAGTGAAAGACACAAACTCATTCTAGGTCATGAGTCTGAGAAGAGTACGTCAGGAACAAGACACAAAAACAGCAGCACATGCAGTCTACAGCAGCTCCAGTGCAGGGTCAAACCAGGCCACAGGCTGGAGAGAACCCTGAAGTACAACCTAGCAGAGCACAGGCCAAACACAGAAGGGGTCTGTCTACGGAAGATCGAGCCAGAAACAGCATCAAAACCCACAAAGGCAACAGGAACATGCAGGAGACCCACACAGTCATTACCAAAATAAACCACTGCAAAGCCACAGCTTCGCCCAGGTTAGCACTGCGCTCACACGCTTGCAGATGAGGCTCAGAGGGGACAGAATGATGGCACCAGTTGTAGATAACAAATCAGTGACCCCTAGTGGCTACAGCATTAAATTAAGAAACACACAAAAAAATCAGTCCAGCCAAAATGCATTCAATTTTCAGCATTTTCATAGTTTTAAACATCAGTTTCAGCTCCAACCAAGAAATAAGCATCTAGAAGTAAGTATTTACACCACTGTCAGACCATCTGAGGTAGCTCCAGATTATATCAGCCCTACATACACAGCCCACATACCATAATCCCACCAACTCAGCTGACAGTAGGAATCCCCCAATTCCAGGTCCATTAGATTCCAAGCAAACATGAGCTAATCCACTCAACGGAGACACTGAGTGCTTATTTATCAACACATGTGGAAAACCGTGAAAGACAGAGCTCATGTCCCACCGGCACCAGCACATCAAGTCAGAGTGAGTTTATAAGTGGAGGTGACAGGAGTGACAAAGGTGCATCTGTGCACTGTGGAGCGTCTGGACGGCCTTTGAATAACGGTGTCCTGTCTTTGACTTTCTGTGCCCTGTTGGTCGCCAGCAGGCCTGTGTAAGTAAGCACTGTTTCACTGCGTCAGCTACAGGGCTTCATTACTACAGCTCGGAGTCTGGGCAGCACAGGCAGTTACGGGATGGAGATTACGCTTCACGCTTTCCAGCGAATGTGAACGAAAGTCGGAGCTGTCAGAGGCCCAGACCAGCTTCCGCATGCGTCCTCCACAGAGTAATGGAGCTCCAGATCACCAGGCCTCAGCTCTCGCGCAGCGTCCCGTTACCTTCCACTCACTCACCTCAGCCGCGATGTGACGCTCAGACAAGGGCTCTGCTTTAATTCACTCAGCAGCGCAGCGCACGGCGCTAAGAGGACAGCTCGTCAACTGACTCCAGACCTCGGGGTCAAGCGAAGCAAGGCGCGTTTATTTATGGATTTACTTTTGCGTGTAATGATCAACAAGCATCACCACAGGCATAAATAAATAAATAAACAAATAAATACATAAATAAAATTTAAACAAAAAAAATAGCAAATTAATCAAGTATTATATTATAAACAAGTAAACAAATAACTGGACAGACAATCAGACAATCAGACAGACAGATAGACAGATAGATAAGTAGGCAGACAGACTGATAGACAGACAGGCAGACAGAGAGACAGACAGATAAACAGAGAGATAGACAGAAAGACAAACAGATAGATCATTGTAGAACAATAGACAGGGAGAAAGATAAATAGACTGATAGACGGACAGACAGACAGACAGATAAACAGAGAGACAGACAGATAGACAGACAGAAAGACAGACAGACAAACAGAGATAGACAGACAGAAAGACAGACAGATAAACAAAGATAGACAGACAGGCAGACAGACAGACATGCAGAGAGACAGACACACAGACAGACAGACAGGCAGACAGACAGACACACAGACAAACAGGCAGACACACAGACATGCAGACAGACAGACACACAGACAGACAGACAGACAGACAGACAGATGAAAATATAAAGCAACACAATCTAAGTGAATAAATAAGCTTCCCCAGCAGGCGGGCGCCTGTCCCAGCCCCCTGTCCTCAGTCAGAGCAGTCAGGGCTGGACGGGCTGGACGGGTCTGACCGCCATGAAGGGGAAACAGTGAAAATGTTCTCGCCCAGCAACATCCCAGCTAACTTCAGCCTGACCGTCCCAAAATACTGTGACATCAGCACGCGCACCGGACACTATCATTTCAGCTCGCGGACTGAGTGTAAGGGCTGCCGGACGGTCAGCCGGACAGTGAGGCTGCTGACCTGCCAGTCGTCTCTCGCGGACGTTCCTCCAGAGTAAATCCCACGCTTTGGCCGTGGAGTCGCGCAGCTGCTCGCTGATGGAGCGCCGGAGCTGCAGCCGGCCGGACTTTCGCCTGGTCGTCATTGTGAGCGAGGAGGGCGCATAGCACGGCGAGCGCAGCGCGCGAGCTGCCGCAGTGCTCTCACTCCGCTGCGTCACCGCGCGCGAGCGCAGCCCGGTTCCGCTGTGCTCGGACGCGCGAGCGCGGTGCTGGGGAAAGAGCGCGCGCTGTGCGTCATAGCTCTGCTCGTGCGCGTGAAAGCGCCGTGCGGTAGCGCCGGACTGCAGCCATGTGACACGAGCGGAGCTGGAGGAGGAGGAGGAGGGCGGAGAGGGGGCAGTGAAGAGACTGCAGAGTCGTTTGGTACCTCAGTAAAAGCCCCCCCTCTCTCTCTCTCTCTCTCTCTCTCTCTCTCCCTCGCTCTCTCTCTCTCTCTCTCTCTCTCTCTCCCTCGCTCTCTCTCTCTCTCTCTCTCTCTCTCTCTCTCTCTCTCCCTCGCTCTCTCTCTCTCTCTCTCTCTCTCTCTCTCTGTGTCTCTCTCTCTCTCTCTCTTTCTCTCTCTCTCCCTCGCTCTCTGTCTCTGTCTCTCTCTCTCTCTCTCTCTCTCCTGAAAAACTCCTGAAAAACACCCCCACACCATGATCCCCCCTCCACCAAACTTTACACAGGGCACAATGCAGTCAGACAAGTACCGTCTCCTGGCAACCGCCAAACCGAGACTCGTCCATCGGATTTCCAGATGGAGAAGCGTGATTGGTCACTCCAGAGAACTCGTCTCCACTGCTCTAGAGTCCAGTGGCGGCGCTTTACTCCACTGCATTCCACGCTTTGGTGATGTAAGGCTTGGATGCAGCTGCTCAGCCATGGAAACCCATTCCATGAAGCTCTCTACGCTGTTCTTGAGCTGATCTGAAGGCCACATGAAGTTTGGAGGTCTGTAGTGATGGACTCTGCAGAAAGTTGGTGACCTCTGTGCACTATGCCCCTCAGCAAGATAAACCTGAACTACATTTCATAAACATGCTGCAAATACAGAAAGACCTGAAACTCCAGAAACGCTGCAAAGCCAGTCAAATTATTATTAATAAATGTGTCGATTTTCTAATAATTAAAAAACAAATTTAGCGTTATTCATAATATTTAAAAATGCCTAGGTTTAAAATTGTTTGGTTTTCAGAGAGAACGTGTAGAGAGGAGAATTTCCGCTCTGCAATGTCTTCCGGTTTTCTCAAACACTAGGGGGCGCTCCTGAGCAAGTCCAAAATGAACGGGAGCCTTTGAGCAGAATCATAGTTTATAAATAAATGTTAAAACATCTTTAATGTAAAAGAATAGAATCATTTCCTGAACAGCACAAAACATTTTAACACTGCTGTTATATTTTTAAGAGCTTTTAAACTCGCCAATCAATCATCCCGCTTTAGCCCCGCCTCCTGCTGCCCGAACCCCGTTTACTGTATAAAGGAAACACACAGGCGAGATTTCTTTGTTTTTTAGTGAAATCCCTCCTTCTACTGTCTAAAACTGAAGGAAAGGTCTGGTTCAGTGATTAGAGGCTATTTTAACTGCTCGTTTTTAGCCGTTGAGTTCCATTCACTCCCATTCATTGAGGACTCGCTCGTGGGCGCCCTCTGCTGTTCAGCAGGCCTGTTTTTGATATAACGGGGGAAATAGGAAGCGGCCGGGCTCCTTATAAACCGGCTCTGGATTTCCTCCATGCTCCATCGGAATGTTTGAAGACGAAACGAAACGAATGTTTCAACATTGTTCACACGAATGTTTGAACACTTATTGCACAAACACCAGCTGTCTTCTGACCAGATACATGCATCTCATTGGCCGGATTGATCCGCATAAAATTCAGCTTGGCTCAACCAGACTCGGCGCTCAAACTCAAACAAATATTCGCTGCCCTCGAATGTTATAACACCACGACAGGAGCTGGAACTGCTGTATTGCCATGCCGCAGAAAATGTGTTTCGTTTCTGTTGTTTTTATATTTAAATTAATTTGTCTTAACAATTGAACTTTTAGAGAACAACACAAAGAGCGGCACAGATTTTTGGCTTTCAGCAGTGAATCGTAAGCATGTAGTGATGTGTGGAGATCATCAAACACATGATCTGTTCATCTGAGGGAACTTTTATAATGAAATAATAAATAAATAAAAATGTGCATTTATTTCATGCAGTTACTGAATAATTTGCCTCATGAATTGGTCACGAAAAATTCATAAGGACAAACCAAAACATGAATGATAGATAGATAGATCAATAGTTTGATTGATAGATCAATAGATAGAGTCGCTGTATTTACGGACAGCAGGCACTGAGCGGTGTGAGGTCGTCTAACAGCACATATTATAGTTATGACTAACTCTGAGCTGCATCAATATCGTAGTGTAAAGTGTGCATTGATCAGAGAGGAGAGACAGTGATGTGGTTCAGCTCAGTTCAGACAGCAGGAGATCAGTACCACCTCTGCAGTGAGGAGAACTGTTGTAGAGCCTTATATCAGAAGGTGAGAAAGATCTCACACGGCTCCTTAACACAGCGCAGCTGCAACATACCCTGGTCAGTTGCAGCTACTGAATGCATTTGAGCTGTGACAGTGTTTTCTCTGACCAATTCGCACTGGTTTAGCAGGAAAGGGTTCAGTTTGGACTGCATCATCTGGAATTCAGTGCACTCATGAACTAGAGGTAGACGGTGTTTCAGGGAGCTCTTGCTGCAGTCGCTCTCTTTAATGCCTGCTTGCTCACTAAGAGAATGGATGACCTCGCACTTCTAACCAGGTCAAATAAAGATCACTCATGGATTTCTTCTGATTTGTGCTTCACCAAGTCATGATTCTGCACTAAATACCTGACGCTGCTGTTCTTCTGCCAGGCTGCCAGCTATTTGGAGCCTCCCCCCAAGTTTGAACTAAGCTCATTTATGCTCATCAACAGTAACGTTTGCCATGAATTGTCATTCAGTCATTCTTGCTGGTGTGTACAAAGCTCCCTTAGGTTAAAGCAAAGCACAGTCTGCTCAAGGCGAAGGGAGTAATACCAAGGTCTGTTCCACATGTGAGCAGAAACCTCGGACCACCTCTAAACCACCAATAAAGCACTCTTTTTACACTCTTATACCCATGCACCTCTGGCACCTCCGCCATGCAGTGTTTACGCTTGTATGGTAAAGTGCAGTACAACACAACTGCCTGGGACTCGCTGCAGAGCGTCACCGGCTTCAGATGGAGAAGTCCTGATCCCAACCGCCAGTTTGGTCGACCGGGTACACCGGTTTTACTGTTCTTTTGATCAGTGGTCCTTCCTCATACCGTCCCGTGACTCTAGATCAGGAACAGTTGATAGGACAGTCCCTTTTAGGGAATTAGATAGTTCTTTAAATATCCAGAATGAGCACCAAACAGGTCTTCAATGCATTTCTTTCCAGTGGAAGAATCCTAATAACTGTTGAGACAATATGAATAAGGAGGTCATATGGACCAGATGACCACATATGTGCGAGACATTCTGGTAATCTACCATTTTGCAGTAAAGTGTCCAGCTCAGTTAACAGCAACAACATAGTCTGATACGCCCTTCGTTCTGAATCAATGACTCAAGCTTCCTCTTAACCCTCTACTTTACACGTACTTTGCACAATGGAAAGGTTACAGGTATGACTGTGTGTGTGTGTGTGTGTGTGTGTGTGTGGGTGGGTGTGTGTGTGTGTGTGTGTGTGTGTGTGTGTGTGTGTGTGTGTGTGCGTAACTGTGTGTTAGTAGAAATGCATGTTTTATTTTATTTTTATGTTTATTTGATTTACTACACGTGAATGTCTGTCTGATACTTTGCTCTGTGAGCTCCTGTTACCAAAACCAAATTCCCTGTATATGTAAGAAAACCTGGCCAATAAAGCTCGATTCTGATTCTGATCAAAAAATATGTTAACGTCCCTTTTTTGTATCAAACGGTCCTTGATTTATTTTTTCAGAAATGTTTATCAAATTCAAAAACATTCAAAAGTAATAGTAATATGTGCAGGGGTCCTTTCGGTGTGTTGCCTTGAGGCAACATTGTGCGACAATGGGAATAAATGGTATAGAGCAGTGTTTCCTGAAGTGGTGAGACCTGACCTGGGACTGCTTCCACTGTCGCACAGTGTTGCTTCTAGGCAACAAATATATTTCTGCAAATTAAAAAAAACAAAATGATACCCAATGTTAAACGTTTTTATGTGTCCACTAAGAGATGGTTTGATCAAATACATGCTTTTTATTGACGTACTCAAACTCTTCTCTTTATGCTGACCTCTGTCATTGTCTTTAAAAATGTATAATGTCATTGAAAAAGTGAGAAAGATTAGTTGCCCTGAGGCAACATCATGAAATAGAGGGTTAACAGAAGGCCAGTACCTTCTTGTTAGTGCACTTTCTGGTGCTGCTTTCACGGTTTTTAGTGGTTTGCTTTCTATCTAAACCATAAGATCCTTTGCTTACAATGGCTCATATGGCTGGCCTCCTTTGGTCAATCTGTGAAGTGTGCATTTGACCACAAGGGTCAGTACTGAAAAAGCCAACTCAGTGGTTTCTGGGCTGTCATAAAGTACCATCTCTGGAGTAAGAACTGTGGCCCAGAAAACCAGCTTGTCCCTCACCAGTGGAAGAGATGGTAAAGTCCCTGAATCTGCTGAAAAAGTTTCCAAGTTCCGAAAAAAGTTCCTCGGATAGAACAGGGCCTCATCAGCCCTTCATCTCCACTGCCACTACTGACTGCTGTGATAACCACTCAAACATCACACCCTATCAAAACTGCAGAGATTCATCGAAAAAGAGCAGCAGGAAGCAGCTTGACCCAACAACATACACCATTTTGCCAAAAGTATTCACTCACCCATCACCCACTTTCTGCAGAGTCAATCACTACAGATCTCCAAACTTCATGTGGCCTTCAGATCAGCTCAAGAACAGCGTAGAGAGCTTCATACAATGGGTTTCCATGGCCGAGCAGCTGCATCCAAGCCTTACATCACCAAGCGCAATGCAAAGCGTGGAATGCAGTGGAGTAAAGCGCCGCCACTGGACTCTAGAGCAGTGGAGACGAGTTCTCTGGAGTGACCAATCACGCTTCTCCCTCTGGAAATCTGATGGACGAGTCTGGGTTTGGCGGTTGCCAGGAGACGGTACTTGTCTGACTGCTCTGTGCTGAGTGTAAAGTTTGGTGGAGGGGGGATCATGGTGTGGGGCTGTTTTTCAGGAGTTGGGCTCGGCTCCTTAGTTCCAGTGAAAGGAGCTCTTAAAGCTTCAGCATCAAGAGATTTTGGAGAATTTCACGCTCCCAACTTTGTGGGAACAGTTTGGGGACGGCCCCTTCCTGTTCCAACATGACTGCACACCAGTGCACAAAGCAGGTCCATAAAGACGTGGATGAGCCAGTTTGGTGTGGAAGAACTTGACTGGCCTGCACAGAGTCCTGACCTCAACCCCATAGAACCCCTTTGGGGTGAATTAGAATGAATTTTATGTGGCTCCTGTTGGCAGCTGTTCTTCTCTTCTAGGAAATGATCCAAAACTGCATATAACAAAGGGCGCAGAACTCTGGTCCAGGAGGGCCAGTGTCCAGCAAAGCTGTATAGTTCTCCTGCTCAGACACACATTAAACCTGGTAATTAACAGATGAGTTGAATGTGGTGTGTTTTAACGGGAAAATCACCAAACTGGGCTGAAACTGGCCCTCCAGGACCAGATTTGTGAACCACTGAGATCACCATAAATACACCAGCCTGAGTGTTTACCACAAAATAAAAGCTACTGTCAAGTAGAGCTGGTAACACTTTCGGTAACACTTTATTTGAAGGCTACCTACATAAGGGCTTCATAACACATTCATAAGCGCTGAATAATGCATTTATGAAGCACTACTTGAACATTTATTAAGTGCTTTAATAAAAACATTTAAACCCTATACATAATTGCATCAATCCTCTTATCTATGCCATGGAGGGAAGAGGGGGGGTTTCCAGGCATATGTAACCTGATATCAGTACAATGTCATCTTAAGAATGCTGACATAAATAGTTCTGTATAGTGTTTAAAATGTTTAGTGCTGTAAATATGTTCAAAGTTTATTCTTATTATGTCAGTACAATGTCATTTATTTCATAAAACATCTTATGTCATGTTGCGAGAACCGACATAAGCACTTAATAAATGTTCAAGTAGTGCTTCATAAACACATTATTCAGTGCTTATGAATGTGTTATGAAGCCCTTATGTAGGTAGCCTTCAAATAAAGTGTTACCAAAATTTCATATCAGTCAATATCGATAGATGTCAAATTCCATCCATCCATCCATCCATTTTCTAAGCCGCTTCTCCGTCAGGGTCGCGGGGGGGTGCTGGAGCCTATCCCAGCGGTCATCGGGCGGAAGGCAGGATACACCCTGGATGGGTCGCCAGTCCATCGCAGGGCAGACACAGACAGTCACTCACACACTCACACCCAGGGGCAGTTTAGCACGTCCAATTGGCCTGACTGCATGTCTTTGGACTGTGGGAGGAAACCGGAGAACCCAGAGGAAACCCACGCAGACACGGGGAGAACATGCAGACTCCACACAGAGAGGACCCCAGTCACCCGGCCGGGGAATCGAACCCAGGCCCTCCTCGCTGTGAGGCGACAGCGCTACCCACCACGCCACCGTGCCGCCCGTAGATGTCAAATTATTATTTATTTCAAGTTTGAAGGCTGATTTTTGCTCCTAGGTGGTTAATTGTGGTTTTAAACGACTCTTTATGGTCAGAACATGACAAACACTTGTCATTCAGTTTTAGTTCAGCTGTTTTTACCAGCTGGAAAATTACGGCCGCAATTTTTGTAGCTAATATTCATAATTTAAGAAAGAAATTTGTATCTGTGTGGTGACGAGTGCTAAACTTTTCATTTCTCAACAACGTCAGTTTAGGATGAGCAAACATGAGCTGGCTCGTATCTCAGAGATGGATCACACCGCCTTACTGCCGTCGCTCCTACCACATCTATGGCATTTCACAGCATTCAGACACCGGCTAGCCTATCAAAGGAGCTTGAGGGGTCAATATACTGTATCTGACGCTCGCTGTGTAAAAGCAGTTATTTCTCTGACACTAGACAAACAACGTCCTCATTTTAGATACATTAAACTGATATCAGAGCCACAGAGACTCGTTAATATCATCAATTACATCATGAGCTCAATTTACTGAGCACTGATTGGTCAAACCAGGAGCTGCTTTTTAACTACATATAATACTGGGGCTTCCTCGAGGAGAAGCTTGGAGATGGGTAAACAAACACACTCACATCCAGAACATCACTGTTTATTATTTATATATATATATAGCATTATTAATTAATATTCTATACATTTTGGTCATTCAAATATTAACACTTTTCTCAGCAAATAAACACAAACTACACAAATAAATAGATTTTGAAAATGTGGCTCGGGTGCCCAAGACTTTCTCACAGTGCTGTAGATGATTAGGAGCTTATAATCTCTGCTTCACCTTGCAGCAAGCAGGGCAGTGACTCCAAAAAAGCCTGCTAAAGCAACTGCAGGGAATTCCAGAGCCGAAGAGTGGAATATTCTTGGCCGACTGAGTCAGTATCCCAAGCTGAAGCCCATTGAGAAGACATTTCACTCAGTGAAGCCAAGACTGAAGGAAAGCTGCTGAAACTCATTTGAGGCGACTGAGCCAAACAGCAAAAACCATGTTGCCGTCCAGTTACTTACAGACTACGTACAGATGTTATCTCTCACTGTCACACTCACACATTCCAGTGGGTGTTTGAGGGCACACTTTGAGGTGGGGGGTTGGGTCAGGTCTGGGAGGAGGCGCCTCAGAGGAGAAGCCTGACTTGGAGATTTATGTCAGTAGGTTATGGTGGTGACACAACTGGCATGAGGTGACGATTGAAAAGCGAAGAAAGCCAATACATCCCGACTGCAGTCAGTGTCACGTAGGTTTCACTAGTGGGCTGCTGGGCTGTAAAACCAGACACGCCAAAGCCTTATAGGCCCCGACCCCCGGCACAGCAAACCTGGGCTTCTATAGGTCACAAACTCAGGGAGAACGATCGTTTACACACATGAACCTCCGAAATAAAGCTGAGGGGTAACTTTACCCCAGGGACAGGAGGACGTGGAGCCAGTCTGGCGCTGAAGGGGGATCGGTTGAGGCTAAACCGTTAATATTTGTGTGTACGGCTTGATGAGGTGGGAAAATGTTCGACAGGCTGTTCACTATAAACAAGAATATTACTTCGATTGTTGTTGACGTACAGCTAAGGACTGGAATTGGCAGATTTTTGCTGTAAACATGGCTGATTTACAGCTTTCCTGGCTGATCTGTGTTGCAGTTCTATGGCCTAAATAACATGAGCCAGGTAAATGCATCAAAATGCTGTAGCATAATTTTGCATGGCTCTAACGGCACAGGAGTGATTTGGTGGGTGGGTCGGGGCACAATTTAATGCTAGGGAGGTCTGAGGGGCTAGAATTATGTATAGAATTTATATAGTAGTTATGGGTGTTTCAAGTGTGTTTTGTTGTTTACTCGAAAATGGTCTGTAAAACATATGCTGTGCTTTAATCACAGCACCAATTTAATTACAGAAACGGAGAATAAACAAACTAGAGTCGAAATTAAAACCTTTGTTTATCAACTGTGGGCTCCACCGACAGCTGCAAGCCTTCTGAAGCAACAGCCAGTGGCCATAATTAGCTTGTTAGGGCTTTTTCATAGTCACTGTTAGGAAAATCCAGGTGGCGCAAATTTCAAAGCTTTATAAATACTCTGACTCTTCATATCTTGTCCCAACCATCATCAGACACGGGCTTCTCCAAGCAGCTTCCTGAGACTCTGAAGGTTAAAGTAATTAATGCCGACGAAGCAGGAGAGGCTATAAGAAGACAGTCAGGAGTTTTCAGGTCGGCCGTTTGCTCAGTTTGTAATATAACTAAGAAATGGCAGGTAACAGGAATAGTGGAGGTCACGCTGAGGTCTGGAAGCCCAAGAAAACGTTCTGAGAGAGCTGTCTGCAGGATTGCTAGAAAGGCAAATCAAAACCCTTGATTGACTGCGAAAGATTCTGGAGTGGTTCCATGACCTTCATGGAAGAGTCATTAGAAAGAAAACCTTCCCTGCGTCCTCACCACAAGCTTCAGCATCAGAGGTTTGCAAAAGCCTGATGCATTTTAGTGATGCCATCCTGTGATCTGATGAAGTTAAAATAGAACTTTCTGGCTGCGATGAGCAAAAGAATGTCTGGAGATAAAGGCGCAGAATTCCATGTGCGGCAGCCAGTGGCACAGGGAACACTGCGTTTGTAGGGGGAAGAAAGAATTCCGTTAAATAGCAGCCAATTCTGGCAGCATGTATTGCAGCGTGATGTTACACTGGATTATTCACTTCAGGGCTTCAACTGTTGGAGAGAAAGGGGGGACTATTAAATGTAAAATTCTTAGTTTTAATTATTTTATTGTTTCTTTAGTCTGCTGCAAATTATTTATCTTGAGAAATATATAAAAGAGAAGTTTTAGCAGCCTTTACTTGAGTGGAGTACGAAGTAAGCTGTGGCGCCACCTTTCGTCCTCTTTGGAAAACGCCACTCTGAGAGAAGGTGTGTGCTGGCGCAGCTCCGTTATTTGGAGTTAAAACACACTTTGTACTTTCCAGTTTTCGGCATGAAACGAGTTAATTCAGTCACAAAGACCTTATAACACACAGTGGTTACGCTGTTGTGTGGTTAAAACACTGTTTTATGAGGTTTTAGTGCGTTTTTATTCGCTGTTGGCCATGAGTTCTGTTAAAGTGGAGTAGGGATGCTGACTGTTCACAGGATATTTCTTATTTCTTTTGCTTAATATGACCAGATTAAACCAACAGTGCATGCATTTGGTCGTTTTTAAAGTAGAGCTGTAACCTTTATTCACAATTTTAGGGTCTGTAGTTCATGTAGTGTAAAAGCTTTGTTGTAATATGAGTGCGCGGCGTTTAACAGGCGCGGCTGTGAGCTCGAGAGAGGGAAACGCTAACGAAGCCTGTTTATTCGCCTTTTGTAAACTCTGTGCAGGTGGAGAAAATAAATGCTCCCTCATGTTAAGCTGGTGTGCTGATGTCATCACTTCATTCATCATTCAACCCTACACAAAGCAGAAGTAAACCCCTTACACGAGCATCACACAGTCTGTAAAAGAGCTGAAGATGGAAAGAGGATGGCTTCTACAAAGGACAATGATCCTAAATACACCTCAAAATCCACAACGGACTACCTCAAGACGTGCAAACTCTTGGCCCTCACAGTCCCCCTGACCTATCACTGAACATCTGTAGATGGACTTCAAAAGGGTGCATGCAAGAGGGCCCAAGAGTCTCAGCATTTTGCTAGGAAGAAAAGGGCAAAAATCCCTAAAACACGAACTGAAAGACTCTTACCTGGCTACAAAAAGCATTTACAAGCTGTGACACTTGCTAAAAGGGGTGTTACTAAGTACTGACCGTTTTCACGATTCCTCTCTTGTTATTGTGAAGCTATAAAGACGTAAATAAAAACGTGATCTTTGCTCAAAATGAAAAAAGCGTCATCTTTAATTTGACGCCTTTTGTAAATCAAGTCATCTTTTGCTCGCTTTAACCAGGGGTGCCCAAACTTTTGCCTGACACTGTATAGCCCCAACTGTCACTCTTCATTACTCTACTTATCTCTCAAATAACCGCCTGTCTCTATGCCAGTTATACAGTTCATACAGAGTCACGCGGGGCCCCTCAGGAGATCCTAATGAATATGCATGTTTGAGGCCGCCCAGCGTCAGAGGACACTTTTGGCCTCTGGAAACGTACGGGTTCCTCACATTGTGTGGAATTCTCAAATACATCATGGAATGTCCTAGAAAGTGTCCTCCGATTCCACACAATCAGGACACCAGCCCCCGAGATGCCTGACTGGGGTTGGGCCAATCATAGCAGTGGGGCTGTTTTTGTGGCTAAGCGTGCTTCGGCGTATGGGCGTGTAATGGGATGGAAATAGGATAGGCCCCCGTTTACAGAATCAATGGGTGACGGGGATTAACTTAAGTACTGGACGCCTCCCCGTATGCGGCATTCAGCCGGACGAGGCCGAGGCTTTATTTTTCTCTTCCCGTTTTCCCATGCTGTTTCAAAAATACTCACACGTCTTATGTTTGGATTGTGTTTCAGGACCACACACAATTTGAGTTCAACGCAGGAGCCAAGCAAAAAGCGACAGCCTGCAACAGAAGCCATCCTTCTGTTATCATCACCATCATTAACAACAGTGCAGAAGATCCAGGGTCAATAAAGAAGCCTGGAGTCAGTGATTTTTCCAGCAATGACTTTGTCACAGAGAGTAGTGGAAGTGTGCAGCGTATGAGTCAATGATTAAAAGGTTGAGGTAGTTTAGTGACCAGTAAGGAATGCAAGGCCATGGAGGGTACAGGGACATAGTCTCCATCAAAACATGTACCATGCCTGGGAAATTCCCTGTGAAAATTCAGGAAATGAGAAGATACCCTCCTTCACCTTCTGTGCTAGATGAAGTCCTGCAGCTGTGTATTTAACCCTGGTGTGGTGTTGATGTGTTTGATGGACCCACCGCATTACTGTTTGTTTAAATCAATACAGCCAGAACCATTCGTGAAAAAGTACCAGATGTTTATAATATCACAAGCGTCCAGCGTAGGGTTCTTATTTAGCAGCTGTAGCCAGTCAGCAGCCTGTCACACACACACCCACACACACACACACACACACACACTAACAGCAGGCCATGTAGGAGGAGAACAGAGTGAAGGACACAGCACCTCCACACTTTTATGTACTTTTTAAAAGTCCAGAACCAGCCGGTTTCCTTCCCCAGGTCATCAGGCTGCTGAACAGTCAGTAGTGCTGGTGTATCGGTCTATAGGCCTGTCCCTGCACCTCTGAGTCATCATCATGATGCTCTCCATGGACAATCCACACCACATCCACACCGCAAACAGACTCACTCTGATCTTACTGCACCTTCAATCTAGCAAATCTGTACTTATACATATAGATTGACATCTTGTTTATCTTCTATCCATATCCTGAGTAATCTGGAGGATTTCTATATCAGTGTTCTGTCCCCTGAGAACCTGCATCTCATTTATTATCTACCTTTATACTCACTAACTGCACACACGGAAATGTGAACAACAGCACATTTCATAACTCATTACTGCACGACTGTACATTGGAAATAGTAATACTTGTGAATGTGTGTGTGTGTATGTATATATATATATATAGAGAGAGAGAGAGAGAGAGAGAGAGAGTTGGTATATATTTCTTTTTCTTATGTGTGTATATATATATATATATGTATTTAAATTCTACCAGGGGACTACGCACCTTATTGATTCCCTGTGGGTTCAGCCCAGCACTACATGTGTGACATAAATGTGTGGGGGGTGAACAGAGTGAAGCTCTGAAAATGGGTCATTTTATATGTTCTTCACAGAAAATGAGCAAAGACCAAGAATCTGAGGCTGAAATATTAATAAATCCCATCAGGTTTTCTCTTGGTAAACATTGAAAATGTGTCCCACAGACCTGAAGACCACACAAGGGTTAAGTAACCATAGCCTCTGGGCTAAAATCCTGCAATACCACTCCTAATTTCACTCCCTCTCCACAATCATTCACATCACCACTCATCCAAAGCACTAGACTAATTCATGGAGTAAGCATCTTTCAAATAGCCACAGTAATCCACAGCTGACTTTCCGACTGCTTCTTAACTTTTGTCGACCCCATGCTGTTCTGGAATCACTCCCACCCCCTCACCCCCACCCCCACCCCCCCCAGTCCTGTTCCAAAGTGTGAGGAATGGGGATTAGAGCACAAGCTGTCAGACAGATGGTGGTGTTTTCACTGACGTTATGTGTGGTTTTGTGGCTTTCTTCTCAGTAAAAAGTGTCTAATGCTGAGCCTGAATTTTAACAGCATTCACAGCCAAAATCATGAACAGTGGTGAACACCCAAACCTAATCCTGTAAACTAGAGCAATTTGCTCCTCTCCTCCAGCCGTACAGCTGCCAAGTTCAGAGGTTTGTCTCAGAGCATAAAGCATAGGACAGAGAAAAGGGAACTGTAATCAAATCAAATCTTCATTTAAACAGCACCTTTTATACAAGCACTTGTAACTTAAAGGCCCAGTCCCATTTCACCCCTCAGCCCCACCACTGAGCCCTCAGCCCTCTGTTTTGTGCACTCACGTCTAGGGGTGGGGTGTCCTGATTCCTGTTGAGATAGAGGGGTGGGGCGAAGTGTTGGGGCTGCATGACCCTCCAAACGGAGAGATATGAGAAAAACAGAAAAACCGGCGAGACGGAGAACAAGAGACCAAAGAAACCCACAAATGTGGGAATTTTCTCTGTTAAAAGTTACAATAAACACCGTTTTATCTGAGTTTAATGTGGTTTCAGTGAATTTTGGTCGTTTTTCTTCATAACAAGCATAAAAATCACTAATAACATGCTAACGTTTTGGTAGCCAGCTACCTAACTTTCCCATTCCACCTTAAATAGTCCAGCAGTTCTGACGCCTGAAGTGCCAGAATGTACCTGCTGCTCCATTTAAGGTGGAATGAGAAAATTCTCAAGAATCTGGAGAATCTCTGACTTCAGCTTCACATCACTGAAGAATTAGGGGGGGTGTTAATAAATAACTGCCCCCCTCTTTGAAGGCGTATGATCCCTAAATGTAACTAAAGCCCAGCAGTGAGGAGCTGAACTTTCCCCTCCTCTGCTGTCCCTGCAGACGGGCAGGGTCGCCTACAGAGCGGCGCTAGTAGCTGTTAATGAAGTGATGCTCTTTTATTAGAGGGACTCATTTCAGAGGAAGATCTCAACCACTGCCCTGTAGCTCAGGAACAAGGGGCAACACTCGAAAACAAGGGGTAGGGGTAAGAAGAAGAAATGGGACTAAGATAACATGATGGTTATCGTAACTTTTTAACAGAGAAAATTCTCACATTTGTGGGTTTCTTTGGTCTCTTGTTCTCCGTCTCGTCGGTTTTTCTCTTTTTCTCGTATCTCTCAGTTTGGAGTCTCTGAAGAACCTCCGTTTGGAGGGTCATGTAGCCCCAACACTTCACCCCACCCCTCTATCTCAACAAAAAATGGGACACCCCACCCCTAGACGTGAACACGCAAAACAGAGGGGTAGGGCTGAAATGGGACTGGACTTTAGTCTAAGAACCAGGTCAGCTTGAAAGCACAACTTTTAAAAAGCCATTTTAGAGACATTTAGAAGAACCACATGTAAATCAACACACGCTGGTCACTGATATTCATTTGGTGTTTGTAACCAGTTTATGAAACTCTTTCAGTGACTGTTCCCTGATATTTGATAGTATTACGCTTTAGAGAGATGAGCCCTTGCCCAGACAAAAATGTGGCTATTTTTGTATTTTAATCCAATCAATGAATAACGTCATTTCTCAATGCTCTTGTTGTTGATGTGTAAAAAACTGATCCCTGGTTTATTATCATCTTCAAAAGTTGCCATTTTTCAAAATAAATTGAATTTTATGGAGAACAACGTTCATTTTTATTTTGAGAAAAGACACACCTGGACCTAGACTTCCTTATCTGGACATGCCGCAGACTCTAAAATGGCAACACAACAGATCTGTGTAGTCATAGTAACGGCAGCTCTTATTCTCAGGGATGTGAAGAATCGCTCAGAATAAGGCAGGAATTCAAGCATGATCTACGCTGTATAGGTGTGGCAATCTCTAGGCACCTCACGATTCGATTACGATTCGGAGGCTGCGATGCGATTATAAAACGATTATCATCTTATCTTAATGACTCCTTAATGACTTTAATTCCAATATCTTTTATTAATAAATCAAATGGAAGTGATGTGGTAAGTGAACTGGAAGGCTCTCATTCGCTGCTCTTGTTTGGAGCTCACGTCCTGTGGACAGCTAACCTGCCCGTTTAATTCAGTGATTTTATACCTTCTGTTTTGGTCTCGCTGTAGAGAGAGTTGGGGGTGGGGGGGCGTCGCTGGGTCAATGAAATATCTTTGAGACGCTGAATCTCGGCTCCAAAGTGTACAACATAGCGCGAAAGCCCTGGTTCTCAGCAACTGAGAACTGCTGTGGAGACTGCAGGTCACATAGCAACACACTTGCTGAGCCAGTAGCTATGAAAAGGCAAAGAGAGAGATTTAAGACGGACGTTTGGACTCGAATGGACTTATTTTCATTTATATGGTTTGGTTGGTTTCCTGGTATGTAAAATCTGTATTGAGAGACTGTCAAACACATAAACATTGCAAAGCTGAAGTCAGTGCATATTTCTAATTGTCCCGTTCCACCTTAAACGGTGCCACATTTACATTCGGTGCCTCAGTCAGAGTTTAAGGTGGAACGAGAAAATTGAAACAAGAAGCAACTTCAGTCTCGAATGCTGAGAGACTGAAGAACATACAGTCGAATGCTGAGAGACATTTAACAAGAAACTGATCTACGTTTGAAGAAAAGTTTCCTGCCAGAGATGTGAGGAGTGTGGCTGTAGCTGATGTCGGTGTTTATTGGTACAGCTGGGTTCCTTCTGCACCACAGCTCTATGAAAATGAATGCTTTCCCTCAACTAAAGCTCTGAAATCAATTCATCAAGGTCTTGCCAAGGAGCAGATGAGTTGAATCAGGTGCGTTTGATGAAGCTGGATGCATCTCTGATGGTCTGTAAGCTAAGGCAGAGTTAATGACAGTGATACTGAATAATCCATAACCAGGCCTTGACCTGCCAAGGTTCATGTAGAACAGTCACTTACTGTAATTACTTACATGATGCACTTTCTACAAAGCCTCTGTTTCAGCTCAAACAAGCTTTAGCCTTTTTTACCCCAACAACGACACCACCTCCTCCTAAAATAGGTCAGGAGAAGTCCTGAGCCTCCAGAGTTCCAGCTCAGCAGATAGCTCATCTTCATAAGACCTCGCTACAGCAACAAAAACACACCAACGCATTGTTTCCATCCCTGCAGCTATTTGAACCGCTTCCTGAAGCACAGAAGTAGAGATTGGTATCTCCGAGGCGAGGACTTCTGGGGCTGGGAAGCGGCGGCTCCGGAGCTGGGTGAATATCTTATGGCTGTTGAGGGGAACCCAGCAAACGTGAGAGCGCTTGTCGGACCAGCTGAGCCTTGTGTTTGTGTTGGCCACCCAGAGAAGCTCTGTGCCCTCTGGCTGGTAGAGAGATGGGGAATTACAAACCCACCCCATCCCAAATCCTCACTGGTCCTGACTGGCTGAAGTAATGAAACAGCACAGAGAGGGGTTCAGCATGGAGGTCTGTCTTCATAAAACACACACAAACACACAGGTTCGCTTTTATAAAACAGCAGAACGTGAGGGTGAGGCTGAGGGGTTACAGCACTCCCAGATGTTGGAATTGTTAAGATGTAACTGTGAAAAAATAACAATAATAATAATAACAATAATAATAATAATAATAATAATATGTGAAAGGCAAATCGTTGAAATCCATGCCTATGAAGTGCAACCAGGTGATGAATTAGACTGCTGGTCACTAATAATAAACACCTTTTAACTGATCTATATTCTCTGTAATTGGACTATATTCTGATTGACCCTTGTCACCCCTATCAGGACTGAGCCCCCTTGAATTTCACTCTAACAAAAGTGTAAAGGTTGTCAGTCCTGTTGTTTGTTTTAGAGTTATAATAATAATTATTATTATTATTATTATTATTATTATTATGGCAGCAGGATGTGGCACAACACCGACATAAAGGTAGAACCGATCAGTGATCAGCCAAACAGTTTCTGGGCCCTGCACACACTTAGCTTTCCGCATCGAAAATTCCGCACTAAGCCCAGTTCTTAAGCGCTCCGCTTAAGTGCAGTGGCGGTTCTAGGGATGGGACAACAAGCTTGGCCCCCCCTCGGCCTCCCTAAATGAGCAGCGAGTCTCCTCACTCTTGTGAGCACTGCGCCAAAACGGCACAACACCTTTTCCAGCCGGATCCTCTTAAGTGATGGGAATGTGAAATATTGACTTTTGACCACATAATGACTAGATTGGCCCCTCTAATATAGCCACTGGACCCAGCCTGCCCACTCGCACTATTTCAAATGGTTTTGAACTGCCACTGCTAGAGTGGTCAACCACTGCTCAGAACCATTTGGTCCTATAGTGGACCAAAACTGGTTACTGGGCCACATATCAACGTTTTGATCGGCACTGAGCCGCAAAAGGGTGTTAGTTATATTGGTATCTAGTTGTCTTTCTCCACATTATAGCACGTTGACTGTTTTACACACACACACACACACACACACACACACACACACACACACACACACACACACACACACACACACACTCTCACAAACCAGACTCTTACAGTGAATGCACTCACTTGACCTTGCTTACATCTGAAACGTACTCACAGTCAAGTCAGCTTTAAGTGGAAGGTCATTTTTTCTTGTCTGCTGTGATCTATAATGAACACACACACAACCCATTAAGATGCATTAAAGAGGCCCATTTACTTATTTACATTTAGGTTGGTCTTTAGCAGGACCTCAGACATTTTTGTGGTGGTAATGACGCTTATGCCTCAAACAGACACAGTTGTAGAGGGCAAGCATTAACTCAGCATCGACTACACACCGCATGGGGCCTGGGAATGTGTGTGTGTGTGTGTGTGTGTGTGAGAAACAGAGAGAGACTGCGTTCCAGTGTTAGCGTAAAGCCTTGTAGATTCCGCGCAGAGATGAACTCGATGCCCCATACAGTGCTGGGGGTTGCCTGCAGTAATTGCTTCCATCATATGGGACTTAAACCATTCATATCCTGTTTGTTAAACAAATATCCACACAGCCGTGCCACTTAGAGCTCACACACAACACCACTGTGCAACCCTGTCACAGGACGTCTGCGTATATTTGACCCAAAACCTCATCAGATTTTTACACAAGTCCTATTAGTAGATCGGTCATATTCTACTGAAACGTCCACTTTCCTGTCTCTCCATAGGAGTCACTGGTGTTCCTGACCGTCATCGGTGTTCCTCATAATAAAGGAAACACCAGAGACGTTTTTAATGATCAATGCATTTTACAGAACATCAAACCACACGCTGTCCATCAGGGAACGTCCACCAAAATATGGAATTTAATCCATTTGTGTTTCTATTTTTTCACAGTGACCGCAGAATAAAGTCGGTCACACCGGTGACGTCAGCTAGAAGCTTCATATGAGATCATGAGCTGAATGAGAAGATCTCTGAGAACTGAGAGACACAGTGGACTCACCATGAGCTTTTCTCCATAGATCCTCAGACAACAGGTCAGAGGAGGTCGAGTGATGTCATCGGCGTGACTTTTATTTCAGAATAAGAGATTTTTCTATGCAGTAACACCAGTGACTCGACTCCTGGGGAATTACAGTACTGTGCGAGAGGCACCCAAGACACCCAAGACACGTTTTCAAAATCTATTTATTTGTGTAGTTTGTGTTTATTTGCTGAGAAAATTTAGAGAATAGTAATTAACAATGATATATATATATATATATATATATATATATATATATATATAAAATCATTATTAATGATATATATGTATATATAATAAACAGTGATGTTCTGGATGTTGGTGTGTTTGTTTACCCATCTCCAAGCCTCTCCTCCTCGAGGAAGCCCAGTATTATATGTAGTTAAAAAGCAGCTCCTGGTTTGACCAATCAGTGCTCAGTAAATTGAGCTCATGATGTTCTAGTTCTAGATGTGATTCAGTTTCTATTTACATGTCGCTGCTGTCGGAACAAAACCTCGTATCTCCATCTTTAGCTTTTTTCAGTTTTTGACATAATTTGAAAGTACCTATGGTTCTACATCTTTTATGTACATTTCATGATGAATGGACCAACAGAAATGATCCAAAAGTAGCTGGAAAAACTTCTGGTTCGATTGACTTACATTAAAAGTAAAGTAAGTTTTTTCCTTCTCCTGTAAAGTTACTATTTTGGAGATACGAGGTTTTGATCCAGCAACAGCGATATACAGTATTTTTTTTATAATACCATACTAGTGATGTCTGAGTATGTGTTCTGGTACTCTGGTACTAAAATATTTTAAAATGTGATCTTGTTTTGTCTTAAAATATTTCAGCGATGCTGAACAGAGGCGGTCCTGTCCGTCAGTGTGTGTGAGAGAGAGCACGTAACCGAGACCGGCCATGAGGGAAAACATAACCTTGCTCACTCAGGGTCAACATCCCCAATGTGACCAGGAATTCTGAGTCAGTTCTCAAACTGACTCACCACAGAGCGCAAGCTTACGCCAGCTGGACAAACCTTTTTATTTACTTCATCTGATGATAAACGGAAAGACAACACCACCGACAAAACGATCAAATCCAAAGTAAGCCATTACCTAGATAATCACTGATATAAGATGCTTATCAGGTACATATCTGCTGACGGTGACACCGATATAGATATGTAAGCATTTATAAAATTTAGAAATTTAGTCTAAATTCATTTGGATTTGGATTATGGAGGAAAATGTATATAACATTTACATAATATTGATTTCTATAGGATCACAAATGTATAAAATAAATAAAATGCTGACATGTTATAATAACCCAACCATACTGCACTCATGGAGTACTAGAATAACATGGCCTCAAATCAGTCAAACCTGTTGATTTTTTTTAACCAATGAATTTCCGGTACCGATGATGCCGATATTATCGTGCATCTCCACCATTTCATCCACCTTTACAGCACCGTGAAAAAACAAAGGCAGTTCAACTTAAAATTATGTCAACTTATCCTGTTATACGTCAACCTGAGGGCGCTAGAGTTCACCCATCGTAAACTTCATGTACAGCTGAAAAAAATGATTAATAATTGGTATAAATAATACAGTTTAAAGTTTAAAAGAGTTTGATTCCTCTCTGCTCAGCGCATTTAACAAACCTGTAAAACATGAAAAATCGACTCATCTTAATTTTTTTACTCACATTGTTGACATTAGTATCTAAATTATATTTAGTATTAGTATCTGCATTATATTTAGTATTAGTATCTGAATTATATTTAGTATTAGTATCTGAATTATATTTAGTATTAGTATCTGAATTGTATTTAGTATTAGTATCTGAATTGTATTTAGTATTAGTATCTGAATTATATTTAGTATTAGTATCTGAATTGTATTTAGTATTAGTATCTGAATTGTATTTAGTATTAGTATTTGAATTATATTTAGTATTAGTATCTGAATTGTATTTAGTATTAGTATCTGAATTATATTTAGTATTAGTATCTGAATTATATTTTAGTATTAGCATCTAACTTATATTTAGTATTAGTATCTGAATTATATTTAGTATTAGTATCTAACTTATATTTAGTATTAGTATCTGAATTGTATTTAGTATTAGTATCTGAATTATATTTAGTATTAGTATCTGAATTATATTTAGTATTAGTATCTGAATTATATTTAGTATTAGCATCTAACTTATATTTAGTATTAGTATCTGAATTATATTCAGTATTAGTATCTAACTTATATTTAGTATTAGTATCTAACTTATATTTAGTATTAGTATCTGAATTATATTTAGTATTAGTATCTAACTTATATTTAGTATTAGTATCTGAATTATATTTAGTATTAGTATCTAACTTATAATTAGTATTAGTATCTGAATTGTATTTAGTATTAGTATCTGAATTATATTTAGTATTAGTATCTGAATTGTATTTAGTATCTGAATTATATTTAGTATTAGTATCTGAATTGTATTTAGTATCTGAATTATATTTAGTATTAGTATCTGAATTATATTTAGTATTAGTATCTGAATTGTATTTAGTATTAGTATCTGAATTATATTTAGTATTAGTATCTGAATTGTATTTAGTATTAGTATCTGAATTATATTTAGTATTAGTATCTGAATTGTATTTAGTATTAGTATCTGAATTATATTTAGTATTAGTATCTGAATTATATTTAGTATTAGTATCTAACTTATATTTAGTATTAGTATCTGAATTATATTTAGTATTAGTATCTGAATTATATTTAGTATTAGTATCTGAATTATATTTAGGAGTAGTATCTGAATTATATTTAGTATTAGTATCTGAATTATATTTAGTATTAGTATCTGAATTATATTTAGGAGTAGTATCTGAATTATATTTAGGAGTAGTATCTCAGGATCTTAGACAATCTAGAAAAACTACATTGTAAATTTTCATTCCACAGTACAGACTCCCAGTTCAGGACACCTGTGGCATCACCAGTGTTCGACCACATAATCTCATTATAGTGGGGTAAGTTTTTAGATTATGCCAGGTTCATAAGTTTGTTGAATAAAAACTTGGATGTTTTAAGTTTTTCATAAATAAGACTTCCATGTGTTTGAATCCTATGCAGACTGTGTTGGTCTACATAAACATTTTAAACCAGTATGTTTTACATTCTTTTTTCGAGTGGCAAAAAAAGCTACATAGGTTAACAGTCTAGTCCTATTTTAAACCAGAGCTGGACGAAGTTCACAAACCACGTACCTGAGTTAAAGTAGAGGCACCCAAGGTAAAATATTCCTCCAGTAAAAGTAGAAGTTCCTCCCTTTAGACCTCCACTTGAGTAAAAGTACTAAAGTATTTCCCTTCAAATGTACTTAAGTATAAAGTAAAAGTACTAAAAGAGTAATTCTGGCTCTGATGTCCTGTTATCATTTTTATAACCAGACTGGCTTCATGAACTCATTTCAGGTGAAAGTCCTCCAGCGTCTCTCTTGGTAAACCAGTCTTTTAATAGAAGGTCATTAATTAGTGACACTGACGTCTATTAAAATGATCAGAAGCACAAAACACTGAAGGTAAACAGTTTCCATCAGGGAGAACCGAGTGGCTCTGAAATCACTTTTTACACACAAGCAAAGTTTCAGTTTCAGATTTATTTACAACTTAGTTCCAAGTTTAAGTTGAATAAAAACTGGCTTTAAACTCAGGATCACAGATGAGCTCCTTTACTATGTTGATCTGTAGGCGTCTGTTCATAAACATAAACCAGCCCAAACTCATTTACTATAAAATGAAATGGTGTTTGTAGAAATTCAGAAAAAAGCCGCGTCAGTCTCGACTGCATATGTGGACATATTTCTATATTGAGCTCTATTTACACAAAGTTAGGTTAGTTCATCATTTATGTTGAACAGACTCTCCCAAAGTTTTACGCTGCTGCGCTGACGTTGAACCGCGTGCTGCACTGGGTCGGTATGACCAACAGGTCAAAACCAGCTCTAAACAAAGTGACCGCTGGGCCCTGATTGGTGCTCTGGCTTTGCGCTTCTTTCGTTTTGACATGTTACGTTTTTATACACACAGAAACCAAAAGGAATGACAGATTTCTCAAAATGTAGGAGGAAAAAGTCGGATATTAGACTCTGAAATGTAGTGGAGTGAAAGGAAAAAGTCCAGAACGGAGAAACTTCAGTACAGATACACCAAAAATACTAAAGTACAGAAACTAATTACATTTACTCAGATACTCAGTTACTCAGTTACTCAGGTACTCAGTTACTGTCCACCGCTGATCTTAACTAATGTATCACTAGCAATACACTCTCTGTCCTCATTCTTGTCTGCAGCCACATGCATGTCCTCTTTGGCCCAATTTTAAACGTGTGGAATTGGAGTTTGTGCACGCTACCATGTTTTCTCTCACTATATGAAAGAATATAAAACTATGCTGCTTTAATTGTGCGTGGTGGGCAGCGCTGTCGCCTCACAGCAACAAGGGCCTGGGTTCGATTCCCCGGCCAGGCGTCCAGGGTCCTTTATGTGTGTTCATGTTCTCCCCGTGTCTGCGTGGGGTTCCTCCGGGTTCTCCGGTTTCCTCACACAGTCCAAAGACATGCAGTCAGGCCAATTGGAGATGCTAAACTGCCCCTAGGTGTGAGTGACTGTCTGTGTCTGTCTGTCTGCCCTGCGACGGACTGTCGACCTGTCCAGGGTCTATCCTGCCTTCTGCCCGATGGCAGCTGGGATAGGCTCCAGCACCCCCCCGTGACCCAGAAGGAGAAGTGTGGGTGTGTGTGGGTGTGTGTGTGTGTGTGTGTGTGTGTGTGTGTGTGTGTGTGTGTGTGTGTGTTTTTATTGCTGGATGCAGTCACTTGTTCTTCATGTCTAAAAATGAATGTGCTAATTTGTATTGAGGGGAAAACACATTGAATAGATGCTGTTGGTTCATTAATAAAGGGGTTTTCAGCTGTTTCAGTTAAAATTAATATTATATCACACCTCGGCTTCTCAGTTGCTATTCTGGCAGATGCACTGGAATGTGGAGTAAGTCTGAGTCTGAGGGGTGCCCAGCCTCCTGCCAGCACAGGACGGGAAACTCAGTGCCACCCAAGTGGGTGAGACCAGGTGGCACAGTCTGCTGGAAAATTCCTCCTGATGCCAGCACCTCTCAAATTAAAAGAAAGCGAGAGGCAGAGAGAGCGAGGCAGAGAGAGAGAGAAAGAGCCAACTCGCCAAAACTCTGAGTGCTGAAGTAGCACTCTCATTAAAACCTCTCCTCACTTCCACTAACAGCACGGCAACCCAATTACCCAACGCTTGTTTACGAAACAAACAAAACAGCAAGAATATCTTTACAGAAGCGGTGTGTGATCTGTGTTTCTCCACTCAACACTTCATCACCTTGATGTATGACATTTTAAGCTGGCTAAATGGGAATAAACAGATTAAAATGCAGCTTACAGCTGAGCAAAGTTATTTTCCTTTTACAGCCTGGAAAACACAGCATGTTTTAGTTAGTGGGTTTGGAGTTTCATCCCGTCTGAATACCACACAGCGTGAGTGTGATTAGACTGCACACATTTACCATCACACAGGAACACATACAAGCTCACTCACAAGCTTGTGAGCGGTAAGCAACAGTCAGCAAAACAGCCCATAAGCAGAAAATATTAAATCGATGCTATGCTGCAGCGTGCAAATATCAAAAAATATACACTATATTTCCAAAAGTATTCAGTCCCCCATCCACATCACTGAGTTCAGGTGTTCCAGTCACTTCCATGGCCACAGGTGTATAAAGCCGAGCCCCTCGGCCTGCAGACTGCTTCTACAGACATTAGTGAAAGAATGGGTCGCTCTCAGGAGCTCAGAGAATTCCAGCGTGGTACCGTGATCGGACGCCACCTGTGCAGCAAGTCCAGTCGTGAAATTTCCTCACTACTAAATATTCCACAGTCCACTGTCAGTGGGATTATAACACAGTGGAAGCGATTGGGAACGACAGCAACTCAGCCACAAAGTGGTCAGCCACGTAAAATGACAGAGCGGTCAGCGGATGCTGAGGGGCAGAGTGCGCAGAGGTCACCGACTTTCTGCAGAGTCAATCACTACAGACCTCCAAACTTCATGTGGCCTTCAGATCAGCTCAAGAACAGCGTAGAGAGCTTCATGGAATGGGTTTCCATGGCCGAGCAGCTGCATCCAAGCCTTACATCACCAAGCGCAGTGCAAAGCGTGGAATGCAGTGGTGTAAAGCGCCGCCACTGGACTCTAGAGCAGTGGAGACGTGTTCTCTGGAGTGACCAATCACGCTTCTCCATCTGGAAATCCGATGGACGAGTCTGGGTTTGGCGGCTGCCAGGAGACGGTACTTGTCTGACTGCATTGTGCCGAGTGTAAAGTTTGGTGGAGGGGGGATCATGGTGTGGGGTGTTTTTCAGGAGTTGGGCTCGGCCCCTTAGTTCCAGTGAAAGGAACTCTTAAAGCTTCAGCACCAAGAGATTTTGGAGAATTTCATGCTCCCAACTTTATTTTTTGTTTTCATGACATGTTGTACTCATAAATCCCTGCCTCTTGAAATTCATCCAGTGAAATTACCTACCTAATGCCAATTTTGTTGATTAAATAGCAGGTAGACCAAGGTATCACTGAAAATTACAGATAATATCACTAATTTTGGGAATGTTCATGAACAACCGTTTGGGACCCAAAGAGTTGACTCATATTGGTGAGCTGAGCTGATTGATCTGACTGAAAAGAGCCAGAATGCCCACCTCTAGAATGTCCACACGCATGTGAATCATATCCTTCATCTAGGATCAATCGTACCCCTGTTATAACAGCACGTTACACTACAAAGCCAATGAAGGCTTTGACTTCAGGTGGAATGAACGAGTAAATGAATTAATATTTAATCAGATATGCTTTTGAGAAGAAGTTATTCATATCTTCTTAAGAAGAATTCTCGGCACACTCCAGCCATCGTATCGACGTGTTCGATTCCAACAGGAGCGCACCTGATAAAGTGTGCACCTAAAGACGTTCCTGGTAAGAATAACCCAGTCTAAAGAACATTAATTTGGTTCCTGGCTTCTCGCCGCACTTCAGCCACTGTATCAGTCTGTTAAATTGCATCAGCAGTTCATCTGATCAGGTGCGCACCTGAAAAATGTCTTGGTAAGATGAATACCGTTTAAGGAATGCAAGCCTGGTTCCTAATTTCTCACTGCACTCAGAATTGAATAAATCTACACAACGGCTGGAGTTCACCGAGAAATCATGGACCATCCTCGAGTTCTTCAAACTGGATCCGTCTTAATAAGATATTAAGAACTTCTTCTGGCCGCAGACCTGATTTCATTTAATGAACGATTGAGTCGATGAAGCGGGTATTTGATGACATCTATACTGGGCTTCCTCGAGGGGACGTCTGAAAATGGTTAAGCTTTGGTGAAAGCGCCCCCAGCGTTTATATGAGGCTCCAGTGGGGTCTTCTTGTGGAGCATGTCTGAAGTTCTGCAGCCGAGGAATGCTCCTCTGTGCTCTGTCAGGACTTTCTCAATGCCAGAGCTTGACAGGCTACCTCCAATCTCATGTTTCTAATCATGTCACGTACATGTGCCTTTACTCTTCCAACACCAAGACTGTGCCACACACATCGCAGACATGCATGTCCAGACAGTGGTCAGGCGTAACGTTCTGACCACCACCTTGTTTCTCCGCTCACTGTCCACTTTATCAGCTCCACTGACCGTATAGCTGCACTCTGTAGTTCTACAGTTACAGACTGTAGTCCATCTGTTTCTCTGATACTCTGTTACCCTGTTCTTCAGTGGGCAGGACCCCCATGGACCCTCACAGAGCAGGTGCTGTTTGGGTGGTGGGTCATTCTCAGCACTGCAGTAACACTGACGTGGTGGTGGTGGTTAGTTAGTGTGTGTTGTGCTGGTCTGAGTGGATCAGACACAGCAGTGCTGCTGGAGTTTTTAAACACCTCAGTGTCGCTGCTGGACTGAGAATAGTCCACCAACCAAAAATATCCAGCCAACAGCGTCCTGTGGGCAGCGTCCTGTGGGCAGTGTCCTGTGGGCAGCGTCCTGTGGGCAGCGTCCTGTGGGCAGCGTCCTGTGACCACTGATGAAGGACTAGAGGATGACCAACACAAACTGTGCAGCAGCAGATGAGCTGTCGTCTGTGACTTTACATCTACAAGGTGGGCCGACAAGGTAGGAGTGTCTAATAGAGTGGACAGTGAGTGGACACAGTGTTAAAAACTCCAGCAGCACTGCTGTGTCTGATCCACTCAAACCAGCACAACACACACTAACACACCACCACCACGTCAGTGTTACTGCAGTGCTGAGAATGACCCACCACCCAAACAGTACCTGCTCTGTGAGGGTCCATGGGGGTCCTGACCACTGAAGAACAGGGTAACAGAGTATCAGAGAAACAGATGGACTACAGTCTGTAACTGTAGAACTACAGAGTGCAGCTATACGGTCAGTGGGGCTGATAAAGTGGACAGTGAGCGTAGAAACGAGGAGGTGGTCAGAACGTTACGCCTGACCGGTGTATCAGCAATATCAAAAAAAAGAAAATATTTAAAATAATTTTGGTCCATTTCTATTTGTCCATTCGTCCTGAAATGTTCATGTAATCTAAAGAACAGCTGCTGCGCTAAAAAAGTAGGAACACATTTTCTTTAATATTGCAGCGATGACCGGTGTGTAAATGTATTATCAAGACTCAAACACCACCCACACGCTCACTTCAGCACAGAGAGACCCTAATGACCATTTGTGGAGAACACACTGGACACGGTTCTAGATGAGCTATGATCTCACTACAAAGGCTGAGGATTTCCCTCAAGGCACAGTTACGTATTTATTTGTGAAAATCAGAATGGAGTTAATCTCTGTGGCTATCGCAGCGGATTATCTGACCAGAGGATCTGATAAAATCAGAAATCCCTGATGGAATGCGTTCGGGGGGGTGGGGGGGGTTGGGCGACACTATGTGAGAGTGTCTTAAACCATCGCATGAAAATAACAGTGTTATTTCTACATTTGTAAAGCACTGATCATAGAATATCTCCACAGATGTGCCAAAGCCACGAAAGCAAATGTTTGCATGATTTGACTGCAGTGTTGGATTAAATCAGGCCTGCAAATGAACTGAAATGTGAGGAAAACACTGATTAAAGTGATTTTATACACCGGTCAGGCGTTACATCACGACCGCCTCCTTGTTTCTACGCTCATTGTCCATTTTATCAGCTCCACTTAATGTATAGGTGTTATTTCAATACAATGAAACCTCTCAGTTCCAACATTTGATATGGTCTCTTTGTAATACTGTCAATTAAATATAGGGTTCCAATGATTTGCATATCGTTGAATTTTGTTTTTATTTACATTTTGCACAGCGTCCCAACTTTTTTGGAAACGGCGTTGTACCTTTCACCTGGAAAAAAACTTCGGACCACAGTTGGCCCTTAAAACCACTGTTGTACCTTTAGACAGGACATTTACGTTATTTGTACCTTTATTTCTCACAGCGCAGGGAGTAGTAGATTGATTCTTTTCTTGTGGGCACACAATATATACATCCAAAGTATGTGCTGTGAATAACTTTCCAGTGTCCACTAACTGGCTGATATGTTTGGCTGAAATTCTCCTCGTTCACCGTGAACTGGGGAGGGGAATCGTGGACAGTGCTTGATAAGCAGTCAGCCCATACGAAGCACAGTGAGCAGCTGTGAGATCCAACATGAATGAATATGTTTATTATACTAAATAATATTGAACTATAAAAACATATAATAATATGTATATATTTAGGTTTATGTATACAAGTAGGCATGCAATATATATATTATATACAGCGCTGTGTGAAAGTTTTAGGCATCTATGCAAATTTTTTGAACAGTTGACCTCAGCAGTGAGTTTATCACAATATACATCAGAATAAAGTCGTATTCATAATTCAAATAAACAGGAAAACAATAAAAAGTAACAAGAATTTCTCGGGTCCGTATTTTTCCTGGACACCTTCACAGCCGCCACAGAGACTCGTTAATATCATCAATTACATCATGAGCTCAATTTACTGAGCACTGATTGGTCAAACCAGGAGCTGCTTACTATATTATTATTATTATTATTATTGTTGTTGTTGTTGTTGTTGTTGTTATTGTTATTATTATTATATATATATATATATATATATATATATATATATATATATATATATATATATATATATATATATACACATTTTGTTTATTCAAATATTAACACTTTTCTCAGCAAATAAACACAAACTACACAAATAAATAGATTTTGAAATCTATTTTGTCTTGGGGGCCTCAGACTTTCACACAGTGCTCTACTTCATCTAATTTACTGTGATGGTCAATTTGACTGTTTGGACGTTTAGTAATAAAAAAGCAAGATGCCTGTCTGTCTGTCTGTCTGTCTGTCTGTCTGTCTGTCTGTCTGTCTGCCTGTCTGTCTGTCTGTCTGTCTGTTAATATATTTCTGTTTCAGTACCATCTGATGACACGAGCAGCGTAATTTGGGTCACAGTGTGGCCTAAAAAAGTATTTCTGTCAGACACACATCTCACAGCAAAAACACAGAACTTCAGAGATGCTCTCATTCTTAACTCAGAGCAGGTAAACATTTGTCAAACAGTAGACAGAGACAGGCAGAGCATGACAGGACGGCTAGAACACCGAGTCATAATGAAATAGTTTGAAAGCTTGATGTCGAGAGCCGCATTCATTACACACTCCCACCAATCCTCCGTTTACCTCTGTCTGGGTGGCGACTGCTGCAGCTCTCTGCAAAGGTACAGCTCCATTGGTCCGAGTGGATCAGACACAGCAGTGCTGCTGGAGTTTTTAAACACTGTGTCCACTCACTGTCCACTCTATTAGACATTCCTACCTTGTCGGTCCACCTTGTAGATGTAAAGTCAGAGACGACAGCTCATCTGCTGCTGCACAGTTTGTGCTGGTCATCCTCTAGTCCTTCATCAGTGGTCACAGGACGCTGCCCACAGGACGCTGCCCACTGGACGCTGTTGGCTGGATATTTTTGGTTGGTGGACGATTCTCAGTCCAGCAGCGACACTGAGGTGTTTAAAAACTCCAGCAGCACTGCTGTCTGATCCACTCAGACCAGCACAACACACACTAACACACCACCACCACATCAGTGTTACCACAGTGCTGAGAATGACCCACCACCCAAATAGCACCTGCTCTGTGAGGGTCCATGGGGGTCCTGACCACTGAAGAACAGGGTAACAGAGTATCAGAGAAACAGATGGACTACAGTCTGTAACTGTAGAACTACAGAGTGCAGCTATACGGTCAGTGGAGCTGATAAAGTGGACAGTGAGTGAAGAAATGAGGAGGTGGTCAGAACGTTACGCCTGACCGGTGAATCTTTATGCAAAAATGACACATTGAAACCGTGTTGAAGCTTTAATAGCCTCTAAAATCACTGGCGCTTTTCCACTATTGAGCCAAACGGATCTCAGGGCCGAACTGGGCCGTTCCACGCTGGTCCGGAGTCGTGAGCCTGGTTACAGTTTTTCTGTTGTACGGATAAATCAGAGCCAGGATATACCCAAGCCACAAAACACGTCTGATGCCATCTGTCTCTCGCCGTGCCCTCACCTCCTTTATCCTCTTAATAGGTGTTACTGGAGCATCTGTTCCCATAACAGCCTGCACTGCGGTGGGTTTCAGGGTGCAGCTCAAAGCACCACAGAACAATTCTATTTTTGATCTTTCTGTCACTTTAGCAGCAGACATTCATATCAGGGCTCTCAGATATGAGTCTTTATCTTTTAAACAGGTGTTTTTAATCTATCGGCTGGCTAGAACCGAGCCCATACTGCAGTGGGTGGCACCGTGCACTCGTGTCACTCCACCACCAATCAGTCAACTTTGTTCTTTGTTTGTTACTAAAACAGCTTTTCTACATCTCCGTAACATCGCCAAGCTAAGAAATGCTTTATCCTTACATGACGCAGAAAAATTAGTACATGCCTTCATTACGTCAAGGCTAGACTACTGTAATGCGCTACTGTCAGGATGTTCTAGCAGTAACTTAAATAAACTTCAGCTAGTTCAAAATGCTGCAGCCAGGGTCCTTACTAAAACTAGAAAATTTGACCATATTAGTCCAGTCCTATCAGCTCTTCACTGGCTTCCAGTCAAATTCCGCATAGACTATAAAATTCTCCTGTTAACGTATAAAGCCCTACATGGGCTCGCTCCTGAGTATCTGAGAGACCTTATCTCCTATTATGAACCACCACGATTACTTAGATCACAGGGTGCTGGCTTCCTAGTAGTTCCCAAAATTCAGAGAAGCTCTGCAGGAGGAAGAGCTTTCTCTTATAAAGCGCCCCAACTCTGGAATAATCTCCCCGATAATGTTCGGGACTCAGACACAGTCTCAATCTTTAAGTCTAGACTAAAAACTTACTTGTTTAGTTTAGCTTTTGGTAGTTAATGTTAATTCCCTTTAGATAAGGCTGCAGATCCAGGGGTTCATGGACATAGTGAATTGTGGGTAAACTGAGATGCTGGTGCTGCTGTCACTCACTACATGCAGTCACTCAGGTTTGTGGACGGTGGAGTGGGTGAATGCCAGTGTCTCAGGGAGCCTCCGTGTCTATGTTACCTTCTGGCTCTCTCCCTTTAGTTAGGCTGTCATATTCAGACCTGCCGGAGTCATTAGTCACACTCTGATAATTTTTTACATTTTCTGTTCTTCATAAATCCAGTCTAAACTAATTCCTAAATCTTTCCTTCCTCCGAGTTACTGACTGTCCACCGGTCGGGCCAAATACTGATGGATGTCCCACCCTCAAGTCCCCCTGTCCCCCTGATTGACCAGACTGATGGAAGTTTCTGGAACGCAGCTTCTCCACTACAGATCACATCCAAATCTATATGAACTCTAATTGTTTCCACTGTTGATTATACACACCTGAATATATTAGAACTGCGTGGATGTAAAATTGACTTTTCAATGTTTAACTTATAAGTTGTCTGACCAGTGGTAGGATGGTCCCCCCTTTAGATGTGAGTCTTGGTCCTCCCGAGGTTTCTTCCTCCTCCAGCTCTGAGGGAGTTTTTCCTTGCCTCAGCGCTCACGGGGGTTCTGTATATTCTGTATATTATGTTCAGTGTTTTGTCTGATTCTCTGTGCTGTGATTCCCATTTTTGTAAAGCTGCTTTGTGACAACATCAGTTGTAAAAAGCGCTATATAAATAAATTTGATTTGATTTGATTTGAGTTTTTTTAATCTATCTTTATCTGCTACATGTGTGTCAGTAAAGCAGTCAGAATCAAACGTGTTCTGTGGTGAGCAGAGCTAAGAGCATGCTGGATAAATGGTTCTGTGGCCCAAAGTACAATCAGCTGACCACACTGATAGACTGGGCTGAGCCCCTTTTAGGCTTTCTGTGTCCGAGTGGAATCGCCACTAGAGCGGTTACCCTCCGGCTCAGAACCGTCTGGCCCTGCAGTGCAGTGCACTAACATGCCCGTCTTCTGCGCTTAGGGGTTCTGAAGGCCCATCATGTCACATTATTCCTAATTTGATGAAGAAAATAAAACCCCAGTTTTCTAGCACGAGTTCCAGCTCTCATTCAGGTGTTTTTCACTAAATGATGACGTGACCAACTTCTGTTGCGAACTATTCTTAAACGCACACATAAAAACCTTGGCTGAGCAAACTTAGTTACTAAAGCTGCTTGTTCCTCTGTGTGGGCAGTGGCTTCTGTTGAAATAAGGCCACAGCTGCATGGAGTTAAGAGGTTATGCTCACCATGAGTTCAAAAACCATACAGGTCCTAAACTACCACTATTCAAAGGAATTAAACAGGGATTTTACAGTATTGCACAGTTTCCAAATGCACTCATCATAAAACTCAAGTTCAGCTCATCCCATCACAAAAAACCATTTACAGTTACACCATTTGGCCGACGCTCCAATCCAGAGCGACTTACAATCTGATCATTTTACACAGGAAGGTGGTGTTGGGAGTCTTGCCCAAGGACTCTTATTGGTGTAGTGTAGGGTGTTTACCCAGGTGGGGATTGAACCCCAGTCTACAGTGTAGAAGGCAGAGGTGTTACCCACTACACTAACCAACCAACGGGAGCGCCGGCACCGATGCGCTTGGCATAGTTGCCTTTATGCAGAAGTCTGTGCACACGGCCCACAGGGAACTGCAGCCCAACGCGGGCGGAGGGGGTCTCGGCCTTCGCCTTAGCCTTACCGCCGGTTTTGCCTCTACCACTCATTTTGCACTTCTGTCAACTTTCCCAAGCTAAGCTGAAAAAACCAAACATGGCTTTAAGCAGAAAGTCACATGACTCAGTTCTCTAATTTTTTACTCATTATGCTGAAAATGTTTCTTTTCTTTAAATAAAGCAAAGCAGTCAAAGTAATCATGCACTAAAAATCTTTACAATGAGTAATTATTAATTATTAACTGACCTCCCAATTAATTGACCTTCCAACCTGAAAGAAACAATAAAAATTATAAAAAGGAATAAAAAAAACTTTTTCCCTCTCTGGTGGAAACAGGCTTTCATATAAGAAGTACAGGAGCTCAACAGGGGTTGATACGACTGGTTATACTTTAATTTTAAACGTTATTTATATGGAAATTCTCAGTAGATAACCCAATAAATAGACCACTGTCTTTGGCGTAAAGTGTTGATAGACTGTAATGAGTGCCACTTGGAGTAAATCTGCCTGCCTATACTTAAAACAAGGAGATGAAGGAAAAACTTTGTAGGAGAAAGAAAAATGTTCTTAACATTTGTTTATGTAAATTTCTAACTGCCAGTAATTTTGCACCACTTCAAATTGTTCCCCCAAAGTAAACAGTAAAGTGCAGGTGGTGTTTTCAAAGTGTTGAAAGTTATGAGTTTTTCTATGAACAGCATCTGCATAGTAACCTAGTTCAAAGGTACTACGCCTGTGTTTCTCTGTCCCGGCCCACCCTCAAACACTGAGCCTCAGTTTGACGCCAAATGCCGATAATACGGTTTCTGACAGAGGAAGATATGGAGGTCAGATATAAGGCAGGTCCAGTGCTGACCCAGGCAGACAGTGATGGCTAACCACAGAGGAAAGGCCATGCATGCAGCCAGACTGGAGTCCAAGACTTAAAGCAATCTCTAACCCCCTCACTCCCTCACTCTATCAATCACGAAAGAGGGCCACCGTGAATTATACAGTGTATTACAGATCTGAGGCCCAACGTTCGTGCATTCTGTGGGCTGAATGGATGAAGACGTCTGGCTTATAGGCTGGAAACGTCCCAAGCCATTATCTGATTGTGCTGGCTTTATACAGGACTTAATGCCCCCAGAATATGAGGGGTGGACGTATAAAGGATTAAGAGGTAAGGGGGTCTGCTTCATCTAATCCAACTTCTTTCTTTACCTCACACACATACAGAGGGCCTTGGTCTGCTACTACATGGCATGGAAAAAGAGGAAGTGGACAGGAAGCAGGATGGAACGACAGTGCTGGAATAAATGTGCCTCACACAGCTACACACACACGTCCTCCTCGCACGTCTCTGCGGGTCACTGGGGCTAGGGGACATCACAATGAAAGGATTAGGCTTAGAAATTGAAATTTTGGGATCACAGTGTTCATTAAGCTCTTAAGCATCTATAAAAATAATGCAGCATTATTGCACTTTAATTCCCGGGGTGAGATGTATGAAGTAAATCCCATGGTCGGATTTGGGGAGGGACTTTTGCTGAATTACATTTTTCCGGTTTCCGCAGGGCCAGGTTGCTTCAGGAGAAAGCTCTCAGGCCTTCTGTCTCTCGGCCGAGGCTCAGAGAACGAATCATGACATGTTTACAGTCAACTGTGCCCATTTTACTACCATCAGCAAGCTAAAGAGGAATTCTGTGCATTTCTCAAAACGTAGTTTTAGAGAAACCTGGATTCCTTTACAGTGGTGGTGAGAGGAACCAGGGGGCTGTGATGTCTACAATACCAAGATAGCTATTCTATTAGCTATTTAAGCCTCTACTGCATGCATTATGAGCACAGTTTAAAATATAATTCACTTTTCCTGCATAAAATGGTCTTTGATTTATTTTTTCAGACCTGATTATTAAATTCAAAAACATTAAAAAACAAATAGCGTGTGCAGGGGTCCTTTTGGGGTCCTTATGCCTTGAGGCAACACTGTGTGACAGTGAGAAGAAGTAATGAGCCGTTTTCCCTGAAGTGGTGAGACCTGACTTGGGACTGGCTAAATACATTCCACTGTCACACAGTGTTGCCCTTAGGAAACAAATGTCTTTACAAATTCTCATAAACAAAAAAATTGATACCAAATGTTAAAACTGAGGTTTAAATGTGTCCACTAAGAGACAGTATGACCAAGTACCATCGTCTTTAAATATATATGATGCTACTGTAAAGTCTGGAAAATGAGTTGTTGCCCTGAGGCAACATTGTGGAAAAGAGGGTTAAAATAATGAGGGAACTGTGTCTTCTATGTGACGTCTGAGTTTTATATGTAATACTGATAATTTTTTTGGCTACTATTTTACCTTAAAACACCCTGGATGTACTACTCTGCCCCTAAAGGCTTTTTAAAAATGTTCTAAGCCAAAAACCTATTGTACTATCATAAAACAACATCTCAGGCAACAGGCTCCATATCTGTAACCCTGTCATGTAACACTTTGTCGGGTAGCGTTTAGATGCTCTAAATGCTTCAGATTCCTGGGTTCTACCACCACCACTGTGAACAACTGTCACTCAGCAAGTCTTCCTAGAATCAAAGAGCTCTAAAAGCCTTTTTCATCTCATTACTCAGTTTTGAAAAATTCCACTGGATTTCTTGCATCAGCCCACGGCATCAGATACTGTATCTCACACTATATGACTAAACAAATGGGGAGAGTAAGTCATAAATCAGCCCACGCAACACAGTCATATAGGAGTTGAGTTGGTGGAGCTGCACTTTCATATCGATTCCACCATAAAGAAACACTCAGCCTCCCGTCTCTCCTGCTCATCAGCACCAGCCTGGTATTAGTATGAGAACCGGCTGAAACGGCTGAGCAGAGAACTGTTAATCTAAAATAAAGAGCCGGACGGACTCGGACGTTCACTGCAGTGTGAGTACAAACACCAGAGGCTTTGAAATGGAGAGGAGGAACGAACAGAAACGCTGTGAAGAAGCAGAAACTGAAATCAGAGCACGGATAAACCTTTGATACGCAATTTGTCCTCATCCATCCAGGTTCAGTATCTGTTGCCAGGCCTAGCAACAGCTGTGGCCCACACCTGCTGTATGATGTGGGATTATTTCAGAAGAGCAAACTAGATCAATTTTCTAAAACAGTGAACGAAAACATAAAGAACATCTACTGTAATATTTCAGAATTCAGGATATATATAATATACAGCAAGTGTGACTTCTGCAGTCAAGTCAAAGTTTTTTAAATTTACATGGAGCTTTTTACAGCAGGTGTTGTCACAAAGCAGCTCCACAGAAAAGTCCATGTCCGAGCCCCCAGGAGCGTCGCCACTGTGGCAGGGAAAAACTCCCCAAGACCAAGAGGAAGAAACCTTGAGAGTGACCAAGACTCAAAAGGGGAACCCATCCTCCTCTGGACCGCACCGGATAGCCGTGCATAACAGGTGAATAGGTAACAGTGTCATTAGTGCTGACACGCAAACCCAATTCCAAAAAAGAACGTAAACAGAAAATATAATAATAATAGTCCATCTTATCAACTTCATTGATTTTGGTAAAAAAAATAAAATAAAATAAAAAATGTATTCCATATTGGATGCTTGCCAAATATTTCCAAAAAGTTGGGACGAGGTAACTTTCTGCAGATTAACAGGTGAGTAGGTAACAGGTGATGATATCATGATTATTTATAAATGTAGCTTGCGCTGTCCCCAATATGTGAAATATGCGAGTCCAACAGTTTAAGGACATTGTTTGTTTACATGCAAAGATTTTAGTCAATCCAACTGAACACATTCCGATTACAGATTCAGACTGAGGTGTTTATGCTCACTCTACTCAACAATCTGATGAAAATTGTCGTTTACATGCTCACTACAAATAATAAGATCCAGAATGATGCATGGAGAACCAATTAGTATAGACGTTACCATGACAACCAGCATCACGTGAGTCCAGTCAGAGTGAGATGAGCAGCAGTGAGCAGTGATTGTGTTTTTAACTGCTTTAAAATGACGTCAGACTCAGGAAAACGTCCTTCACACGTCCTTATTAAAGAAGGCCGAGAGGAAGACGTCGTGCTCTGAGACGCATAAGCTGGACGTCCGTCCCGCCGCCGTCTTTTAAAGATCAGAGCATGAACTTCGTCTCCTCTGCAGACCAGTTTCTGCTCCGCCGTGTTGAACGGTATAAACTCTCACTGTGACGCGACGCTCATGCAGAACGGACTGAAACTTTCCGATAGGGAATGTAATCGGATACAGGCATTTACACGGATATTATTCATCTATTTAACGGATTATTTACAGGATTACCCAGCTCGATCAGTCAGATAGAGACTGTATTCTGAAAGGCCTCAATCAGACTAGACTATTCCGAATGAAGCTATCAGTTGGATTATTAACGGATTATTAGGCTGCATGTAAACCTGGCTAGTGTTTCTCAATGCACAATTGTACAGAATTTGGGGATTTCACCATCTGCAGTCCATAACATTATTAAAAGATTCAGAGAACCAGGCGACCACTTAGGCAGCACTGCATTAAAAACCAACATGCTGCTGTAATGAATATAACCACATGGGTTCGGGAAGACTCTGAAATACTGTTGTCAGTAAACACAGTTCCTCGCTGCCTCTGCAAGTTCCACGCAAAAAAGGAAGCCACGAATCAACATCATCCAGAAATGCTGCCGACTTCTCAGGGCTAGAGCTCATGCAAGATGGACTAACACAAAGTGGAAATGTGCGCTGTGGTCCACTTAGAGCTGGGCGATATGGGCAAAAATGTGATCACAATAAAAAATTTCATATCGTTCGCTATCGATACATATTGTAAAATCATTATTTATTTAAAGTTTGAAGGCTGATTTTTGCTCCTGGGCGGTTAATAAGTTAAGGTAGTTAAGTTAAGTGAGCACACACTTGCCTGGAGCGGTGGGAAGCCCTATCCACGGCGCCCGGGGAGCAGTTGGGGGTTAGGTGTCTTGCTCAAGGACACCTCAGTCATGGATGTTGGCCCTGGGGATCGAACCGGCAACCTTCCGGTCACAGGGCCAGATCCCTGACCTCCAGCCCACGACTGCCCCAAATTGCTGTATTAAACTGTCCTTTATGGTCAGAACACGACAAACACTCACCAACCAGTAGAACATTTCTCAGATCTGTCATGGGAGAGCGCTAAACTGTTTAGCTTCTGAACAATGTCAGCTTAATACGAAGAGCAAATATTAGCTGGTTCGGTACATCAGTGTTGGATCACACCGCCTCACTGCCGTCACTCCTACCACATCTATATCAGAGCATATCACAGTATTCAAACACCTGGATTTCTATCATAGTAGAGGGGTGAACCGCAGTATATCTGACGCTCGCTGTGTCTCACGCCAGACAGAGTCCTTCTTTTAGCTACGTTTAAACTGAAATCGGTGCATTTGTGTCGTGTTTGATCTACAGTATCATCACATTTGCCGTATTGTGCGAGTGACGGAGCTGCTTCAAGTTAACCAGCTACTAAAACCAGCTTCCTCCGTTTGCTTTCGTTCAAATCAGGGCTGTAATTTGCATGAACCCACTTGCTCAGGAATGCACTAATACTAAAATATGACTGAGCGCTGTAACAGTGCTGGTGTTGAGAGGAGCCGATGTGATTTAACTCTGCTAACGTGTGGTTGGTTAGTGTAGTGGGTAACACCTCTGCCTTCTACGCTGTAGACTGGGGTTCAATCCCCACCTGGGTAACCACCCAACACTAAACCAATAAGAGTCCTTGGGCAAGACTCCCAACACCTCCTTCGCCTGCCTGTGTAAAGTGATCAAACTGTAAGTCGCTCTGGATGAGAGCGTCAGTCAAATGCTGTAAATGTAAAGCTTGTTAGGATGTACAGAAAGAGGTGAGTTCACTGTAGGTCAGCACAGCTATGCCACTGATCTACTCGGTCACAGGAGAGCTGATCGCTCCACTTTATCTCTCTATCAAAGAAAGTTTTATTGCGATAATTATCATTATCGTTTTATCGCCGAGCCCTAGATCCACCTTTCAAATTGTTTTAGAAAATAATAGACATTGTGACAGTATCCATCATGATATGGGGGTGTGTCATGTCAGTGGTGTGCATAACTTAAACATCTGTAAAGGCACCATTAATTCACATTTTGGAGCAAAATATGCCGCCATCTACATGACGTCTTTTTCAGGGACAACTCCAAGCCAAATTCTGCATGTGTTACAACAGCCCACTCTACACACTAGCCCACGAACAAGCCTGCTCTGTGGCACTCTCTCATCCACGGTCTCCTCTCCTTCCCAGTGGGGAAAAGCAGCCAAAACAGCTCCAGAGCCAGAAGCAGAAGCAGCAGCAGGCTGGGTTAAATTTAACCCAGAGGAAAGAGAACAGAGGAATGAGGCACAAAGCACACTGACTTATCTGAATGCATTTCTACCACACAGCACAGAAGCTCTAGTGGAATGAGGAGCCAAAACAGAGTGGCCTGCCAAACACATATACACACACATCAAAGCGGTATTGAGTGAATAAGTGAAACCTGGAATATGTCCAAAATTGTGTCCTGCCCTCAACAGCGCACTATTTTGGGAGTTTGCAGTTTTGTAGTGGTGTCTAAAAACAGAGATGAGAACACCCAGTACATTCTTACAACCCCCACAATACGTAGTGTATAAACAATGTAACCAACAGCAATAGTAATGAAGTAATTGTAATTACTGTACTTAAGTAGTTTTTTCCTGTATCTGTAATTTTCTGAAGTATTTCCGATACTTTCACTCCACTACATTTCAGAGTCTAATATCCGACTTTTTCCTCCTACATTTTGAGAAATCTGTGGTTCCTTTTGGTTTCTGTGTGTATAAAAACGTAACATGTCAAAACGAAAGAAGCGCAAAGCCAGAGCACCAATCAGGGCCCAGCGGTCACTTTGTTTAGAGCTGGTTTTGACCTGTTGGTCATACCGACCCAGTGCAGCACGCGGTTCAACGTCAGCGCAGCAGCGTAAAACTTTGGGAGAGTCTGTTCAACATAAATGATGAACTAACCTAACTTTGTGTAAATAGAGCTCAATATAGAAATATGTCCACATATGCAGTCGAGACTGACGCGGCTTTTTTCTGAATTTCTACAAACACCATTTCATTTTATAGTAAATGAGTTTGGGCTGGTTTATGTTTATGAACAGACGCCTACAGATCAACATAGTAAAGGAGCTCATCTGTGATCCTGAGTTTAAAGCCAGTTTTTATTCAACTTAAACTTGGAACTAAGTTGTAAATAAATCTGAAACTGAAACTTTGCTTGTGTGTAAAAAGTGATTTCAGAGCCACTCGGTTCTCCCTGATGGAAACTGTTTACCTTCAGTGTTTTGTGCTTCTGATCATTTTAATAGACGTCAGCGTCACTAATTAATGACCTTCTATTAAAAGACTGGTTTACCAAGAGAGACGCTGGAGGACTTTCACCTGAAATGAGTTCATGAAGCCAGTCTGGTTATAAAAATGATAACAGGACATCAGAGCCAGAATTCCTCTTTTAGTACTTTTACTTTATACTTAAGTACATTTGAAGGGAAATACTTTAGTACTTTTACTCCAGTGGAGGTCTAAAGGGAGGAACTTCTACTTTTACTGGAGGAATATTTTACCCTGGGGGTCTCGACTTTAACTCAGGTACAGGGTTTGTGTAATTCGTCCAGCTCTGGTAACCTAGCAGGCAGGGAGTACCCATAATGCATCTCCAGCGTTCTGCATTCATGTTGCTCAAAAAAACTTGTGCCAGGAAGCTGCGCACAGAGCACAAACAGCCAGCAGGGAAACTACCTTTGTAAAAATGTTCATTTTATTAGTTACATTTGAGAAACTGTGTTAAAGCTGACACTAATTCATTAATTCTATACAGTATGTCTGATATTCCCATGTAAGGGCTGCACAATAATGCCATTGTCTAATTGTTACTGAGACATTAAAGCGCCACTCTGCTTCAGATCTGAGAAAATCTGTCCATCTTTACACCATGAGAAGACCAATCAACGCTGTGGTTCTGAAAAAGTGTGCAGCTGTCAAGAATTTGTTTTCGAGAAAAAGAAGTACACACAAAAAAAATCTAACAAATGGCAAATCAAACAAATAAGCTGCTGTTGTTCTCAGAACAACAGACGGACCACCCCAGAGCCCAGACCTCAACATCATTAATCTGTTTGGATTACTTAGATTGGGAAAATCTTAGATGTGGAAAAATATCCAAGCACATTTCTTTGGAAAACTAAGCAAAAAGTATATTATAATTATTTGTTGAGGACTGGTTTAATTTCCTGTGAAATGTCATGCTTTTTTCCACTAACACGGAAAACCCTTATTTAATGTCTGTTTCAACTGGTAATTAAATAAAGAAACAATGGTCTCTGACTTTTGCACAGTACCGCATTTAAAATACTGAAGGCCACATCACAGCAGTATTAAGGAGCAGTATAAATCTATGTTTGGCATCCTGTCCATATATCACCCAGTGTTAATACAGGGAATAGAGAATTTCAAAAACAGCTCCAGCCACATGGATCTGAGTTGTTTACTTGGTGCTGATTGAATTCTCAGTTGTGTGGACCATATAAGAATGATTTATGGTACTTTATACAATAGTTAGTTCTGGGGACACGAGCTGATTGGTTAAGCTGCATTCTAACTGCTGTTATTTCACCAGAACATCACGGGTTTTTCACAAACACTATCGCTTTGCTGAGACGCTGTTGCTAAGCAACGGCTCTGACAGTTGTAGGAGACGCTCGAGCCATCTGAACGTTTTTACTTTTGACTTTGCCACAAACAGAAAACGGACACTGTTAAGATCACATCTGACCGACAACCGATTTGGTCCGACTCTGAAGACGAGACGACACTAAATTCCCATTTAAACACCATTCGCCAAACTAAACGGGCTGTAAGAAGCTTCACAGACCGGCTGGAACAAAACAACATTAATACTGATCTGGAGAAACTGACCAAACTGAGCTGAACCTGATATTGGGTCAGTTTTATGGCTCAGTCTGATTTGGTCCGACTCTGAAGATCAGACACGTCTGGCGAATGGTGTTGGGTTCATTTCTGGCTGATTCCAGGTTGTTCAGCTGTTCTTCTGTCACAGCTGCCGACTGAAAAGCTGCTCAGTGGTGACGACAGTTTGGGAATTTTGTGTAAGGAGCTGGAGAACGAACTGCCGGCTGAGCAGCGAGTGGGCGGAGCTCGTTACTCTGACGTAGCACGAGCTGCTCGTTAAGGAGCTCTAATTAGGAGGAAGGAGCTGAACATTAAAACATATTAAACGCCGCGTTCACGGCCAGTTTATTCATTTCTTACTGTATTTATTTACCTGCTGTATTAAAGCAGTAGAGCACTCCAGGAGGGAGTTATCACCAATAACATCACGGCTGGGATGATCTACGGCACTCGCCTTCGGCCGTGACTCGCTCTCATGTTGTATTGCTTAAGTAAAAACTGCTGTAAATGGTTAGTGCAGGTCACATAAGGGAATGATGGACTTTGCAGTGAAGAAACCAAAGAACATGCGTGTAGACTCCTTGAGAAGCATAAGCTGATCAGTCCCATTGTCTGAGTGTGAACTACAGCACACTAATCATCTGGATATCTGCTGTAACATGATATACGGAGCTCACAAGCAGAGAGGCCGACACAAACACTCACTCACACTGCATTCCTTACGGTTTTACAAAAACACCACCTCACACAAAGCAGTACATCCACACACACGCGCACTTCTCTGCTGCCACCGTCTGTCTCCATCGAGGTCGTGTGAGAGGCCGTCTAGGCCCCTTGAATGGCATGACCCATGACCCACCCGAGGTCTCTGGGGGCCCATTACACGAACACACACACTTCCCCGCTGCCGTCCAGCAGGGGGAAGGCCACCGTGCTCCTGATAATGGCCCACCATACGGGGGACGAGGTAAACCCGAATCCTCCACAAACACTCCGAGTGGGGTCAGGCAGCAGGAAAGCTGGCCCTGTGCTGCCCGAACGCGGTCAGTCTGACGCCTGGCCCTGTCCATCAAAGCCAAAACACAGCCTCAGCAAAGCAACACAACACCAAACGAGGAAGGAACAGTATTCTCTCGACGATGCCCTCACAGACATCCAGGACCTGGTAAACAGCTTCGATTCAAAAAGAACAGGTGAACTACACTCGCTCAAAAGAAATGACTGACGATAATTTAGTTTGGTAATACAAATTAAAACATCATGCACTAAACAACAAAAGGTCACGTAGCTGCCCTGAGATTTGATCAACACTTTAATCACTTTCTATGTAACAGATTTTACTGTAACATCTTGGCATTTCACAGCTTTTTCAGTTAAAGATTCATTTCAGCTCTGTTCATCATTCTGAACTTAGAGATATATTGTTGAAGTATGTATTAGAATACACACACACACACACACACACACACGTATATACATATATATATATATATATATATATATATATATATATATATATACACACACACGTACACTCACCTGCCACTTTATTAGGTACACCTGTTCAGCTGCTTGTTAACACAAATAGCTGATCAGCCAATCACACGGCCGCAGCTCACTGCATTTAGGCGTGTAGAGGTGGTCAAGACGACTTGCTGAAGTGCAGACCGAGCATCAGAACGGGGAAGAAAGGGGATTTAAGGGGCTTTGAACGTGGCGTGGTTGTTGGTGCCAGACGGGCTGGTCTGAGTATTTCAGAAACTGCTGATCTGCTGGGATTTTCACGCTCAACCATCTCTAGGGTTCACAGAGAACGGTCCGAAAAAGAGGAGATATCCAGTGAGCGGTCAGTTGTGTGGACGAAAATGCCTTGTTGGTGTGAGAGGTCAGAGGAGAATGGGCAGACTGGTTCCAGATGATAGAAAGACAACAGGAACTCAAATAACCAACCAGAATCTCTGAGGAACGTTTCCAACACCTTGTTGAAAGTCTGGCATGAAGAATTAAGGCAGTTCTGAAGGCAAAAGGGGGTCCAGCCTTTTACTAGCAAGGTGTACCTAATAAAGTGGCTGGTGAGTGTGGTTGAGTAACCTTTTTGGAGATACGAGGTTTTGCTCAGACAACGTGTATAACAGTATATATATATATGCATATGTCTCCCCCCTGATCACAGATCACATACTGTCACTGGACAGTGCTTGGAGGAGAACAAGCACTGAAGACTCCCCAGAACTCTTCCTTTATGATCTGAAAACTATAAACTACCATAACCATATTCGCATCATTTAACCCGTTTATTTACAAGCAATTTTTCTTTCATAGTATTTAAAGCCATGATATCTTTGAATGGTGATTCTGAACTATAAACGGCAGTGTGTGTAGGAATACGCTGAATTCTAATTCCTTCTGTCCTTCTCTACACAAAACTTTTGTTTGCACATCCAACCCCAGAACATTCTCAATAATTCCAAAAGACATGCCTTCTAAAGTTGACAGCTGGCCTGAGTCATGAACTTTGCCGTAACCTCCCCCCTTCCACGCCTGTCTCAGCACAAAACCACGGAAACATTTCACAATCCTGATGTAGAGATCACAGAACAGTTCCCAGCAAGACCAAGACTGTTTAGCAAGGATGGTGACAATGTGCTGACAGAAGTGAAACGGAGAGAGAGAGAAAGGTGCTGCTGGGCAGAACCATCGAAAACACGTCTATTCTTTAAATCTGCGCTACCAAGGATCTACTCAAAAACCGTCTAACCCAAACAATGTGTGTGTTTTCTGTATTGCGGTTGATCCTTTTGTGAAAGTGTTTTTCTATGAATGTGTGGTGCAAAATAAAAACAACCTATCATTATTTTTGGGTGGTACAGTTTCACCATGCTGGAAAGGCCTGAGTCATTCCCAGAAATCCAATTTTGTCTTCATGCATGTAAATGGATACTGGTGAAGGGGCATTGTGTGTGTGTGTGTGTGTGTGTGTGTGTGTGTGTGTGTGTGTGTGAGTGTTAGAAAGAATGTAATAGAGAAATGTGGAGGCTTGTGTTATCTTAAGCTATTATGATGATTACAAGTGCCAAAAACCGTCAGTACTACACAGCCACCATGACAGTATAAAAACCCCATTTCCAAAAAAGCTGGGACGCTGTGCAGAATGTAAATAAAAATAGGATGCAATGATATGAAAATCATGTAAACCATATTCTTATAGGAAATTACTGCAAAGACAAATTTTATTGTTTTTTGAAAAATATTTACCCATTTTGAATTTGATGCCAACAACATGTTCCAAAAAAGTCGGGACGGGTTCTGTTCACCGCTGAGTCCACCTCCTCTTCTTTAACAGCTCTGTCAGTGTTTGGGAACTGAGGAGACGCTGCTGCAGCTCTGACAGTGAAATGTTTTCTGTTCTTATTTGATTCAGGATTTCAGCTGATCGTCAGTTCAGTCTCCTAGTTTTTTTTTCATTTCATAATGTGCCAAATGTAATTAGTGGTGACCGTTCTGGACTGCAGGCAGGTCAGTTTAGCACCCGGACTCTTTAAATAGGGAGCAGTGCTGCTGTAATACATGCAGAATGTGGTTTTACATCATCTTGCTGAAACAAACAAGTCCATCCCTGAAAAAGACGTCGAATGGACGGCAGCAGATGTTCAGCGTTAATGGAGCCTTCACAGATGAGCACGTCACCCAGGCCATGTGCACTAATGCCCCCAAACCATCATGAATACTGGCTTTTGAACGGGGCACTGATAACAAGCTGAGTGGTCTTCAGCCCGGAGGACACAGTGTCCATGATTTCCTAAAGAATGTCAAATGTTGATCCGTCGGACCGCCGGACACTTTTCCACTTCCCCTCAGTCCATTTTAAATGAGCTCAGGCCCAGAGAAGGTGGCAGCGTTTCTGGATCCTGTTTATATTTGGGTTCTTCTTTGTGTTTTAGAGTTTAACAGCGTTTGTGGAGGCAGTGATGAACTGTGTTCACAGACAGTGGTTTTCAGAAGTGTTTCTGAGCCCATGCAGTGATTTCCACTACAGAATCATGTCTGTTTTTAATGCAGTGCTGCCTGAGGGCCCAAAGATCACGGCCAGCAGATACTGGTGTTCAGCCTCGTCCCTCACAGACAGAGATTTCTCCAGATTCTCTGAGTCTTTAATGATGTTCTGCACCGTAGACGATGGAAAGCAGAAGCTCTTTGCTGTTTTATGTTGAGGAACGTTCTTCTTGCACTGTTGTTCTATTTGATGGTGCCGTCTTCCAGAGAGCGGTGAACCTCCTCATCTTTACTTCTGAAAGACTCCGCCTCTCTGAGATGCTCTTTATACCCAGTCATGTTACTGACCTGCTGCCAATCAACCACCAGGTGTTTTTTTAGCATTACACAACATTACCAGCCTTTTGTCCCCCGTCCCAACTTTTTTGAAACATGTTGCTGATATCAAATTCAAAATGGGCACAAAATTCTCAGTTTTAACCTTTGATTTGTTGTCTTAGTACTATTTCCAATTAAATATAGGGTTTAAATGATTTGCACATCATTGCATTTTGTTTTTATTTACGTTTTGCACAGCTTCCCAACTTTTTTGGAAAAAGGGCTGTACATACAAATAAAGTCGGTTCCACTTACCTCCTGTTCTAGTGTTCATCTTAAGCCCCAGCTGAAAAGAAGCACAAAGAAAAGTGTGAATTACACAAATACCAACACACAGAGAGAGCATGGACAATCTCACTGTTTGACCACATATTACACTTACAAGTTCGGGACAAAGTTGTTTTCAATGTAGACTGTACTGTATGTAGTTTGTAGTTTCTGCCCCAATAACCACAAAAAGTTCTCAGCTGGTTTTGGGATTTTCCAATAAATGAACTGAGCTACAAATATATATCAAATAAATACACTGTGTGCACAATTATTAGGCAAGTCTTATTTTTGAGGATTATTTTTATTAATGACCAGCTGCAGCGCTCTCGGTTAATCCAAACTGTTAATAAACCTCAAACATGAATGTTTAAGAAAGTAAAAGTGAAGTTTTGGCTTTCTAAGGAGAATCTATATCTATATGTGCACATTTACTGGGAAACTATAATGGTGCAGAATTATTACGCAGCTAAATGAAAAACATTTTCCCATCTCACTTTATTTTCATCTGTTCAAGTGAGAATTATAAACAAACAACTCAAAACTTTCCAATGAACATTTCTGAGAAATAAAAAAAAAAGTGACCAGTACAGCCGCCCTTCTCTTCAGTAACAGTGATAAGCCTTCCATTCATGGAGTCGGTCAGTTTCTTGATCTGTTGACGATCAACTTTTTGTGCAGCAGCAGCCGCAGCCTCCCAGACCCTGTTCAGAGAGGGGTCCTGTTTTCCTTCACTGTAAATCTCCCGTTTAAGAACTGCCCACAAGTTCTCAGTAGGGTTCAGGTCAGGTGAGGAAGGGGGCCACGTCATAAGTTCTTCATCTTTAAGGCCTTTACTGGCGAGCCATGCAGAGGAGTACCTGGATGCATGTGATGGAGCATCGCCCTGCATAAAAATCATCGTCTTTTTGAAAGATGCAGATTCTTCCTGGACCACTGCTTAAAGAAAGTGTCTTCTAAAAACTGGCAGCAGGCTTGGGAGTTGATTTTGAGCCCATCTTCAACCCGAAAAGGTCCAACCAGCTCATCTTTAGTAATACCAGCCCATACCAGTAGCCCACCTCCACCTCGCTGGCCTCTGACTCGAAGTGGAGCTCTGTCCCGTTACTGATCCCGTCCATCTGGTCCGTCAAGAGTCACTCTCGTTTCATCAGTCCATAAAACCTCTGAAAAATCTGTCTTCAGATCTTCTTGGAGCAGTCTAGACACTTCAGCTTATGTCTTGTTCAGTGGTGGTCGGGTTTCAGCCTCCTTACCTCGGCCACGTCTCTGAGCGCTGAACATCTCGTACTTCTTGATACTCCAGCTAGGCTGCAGTTCTGGAATATGACAGAACTGGAAGATAATGGGTTCCTGGTAGCTTCACGCTCGATTCTTCTCAAATCCTTGGCAGTTATTTTGCGTCTTTTTTTCTCAGCACGTTTCTTGCGACCCTGTTGACTATTTCCAACAAAACGTTTGATGGTTCTGTGATCTCGCCCCAATATCTCAGCAATTTCAAGAGTTCGGCATCCCTCTGAGAGACTTTTTCATTTTTAACTTTTCAGAGTCAGTTCATTCTCTTTTTTGGCCCATTTTGCCTAAAAAAGCTGCCTAATAATTATAAACACACCTTGATACAGGGTGTTGACCTCCTTAGGCCACACCCTCCCTCATTACACAGATACACATCACCTGCTATGCTTAAATCCATTAAGCCTTCAAGTTTATCCAGCTTGGAGTTAGAAAACATGCCTAAAAATGATAATATGGTCAAAATACTCACTAGTCTAATAATTGTGCACACAGTGTACGTCCTAATTGGTGAAAGTCATTTAAAATACCAACAAGAAGGTCCCAACTGATATAAAACCCTTGTGGTTATTGTTCTGTGTGTGTCGTGCCATGCTGTTTTAATGCTCATGCTCAGTTGATGTTTTTGCTGATACCAATAAAACAGTGGGTCATTAATATTGTCCAATATTAAAAGCCAACCAACATATCATTTGGGCTCTATCAACTAGCAGTGCTTGACTTGTTAAAAACAAACAAATAAATAAATAAATTTTATTTTTGGAAGTGATTCCTTTTCAATAAATTGGTCAATCTAATTCAACATTTTTGGAACACACAATGTAAAAGTTTAACGGTGTTATAAACGGAAAAAAACTTTTATAGAAATGTTTCATTAATAATTCTACACAATTTAATCTCATCACATCTCAACATAAAATGCTACATTGCCACATATTAAGAACAATCGCTTACGTTTTCTTTCTGAAGGCCATAGTGGACTGTTTATCTGGGCTTTGTGCATTTAGAGGTACAACATCTGAGTCAATCACTGACATTGCATGTAGAGGAGATGACTAGAGAGTCGATTTCAGTCATATGTCAATGATTCACTGAATCAGATGTTTTATTTACTGAAATGGAGAGTCTCAAAATAATTAGTTTGGGAAACTGAATCACTATTAGCAACAATCATGAATATAAAGTCACTGTTTGAGATGAGCAGCAGTGAGCAGTGATTGTGTTTTTAACTGCTTTAAAATGACGTCAGACTCAGGAAAACGTCCTTCACATGTCCTTATTAAAGAAGGCCGAGAGGAAGACGTCGTGCTCTGAGACGCATAAGCTGGACGTCCGTCCCGCCGCCGTCTTTTAAAGATCAGAGCATGAACTTCGTCTCCTCTGCAGACCAGTTTCTGCTCCGCCGTGTTGAACGGTATAAACTCTCACTGTGACGCGACGCACATGCAGAACTTAAACTTTCCGATAGGGAATGTAATCGGATACAGGCGCTTACACGGATATTATTCCTCTATTTAATGGATTATTTACAGGATTACCCACCTCATTCAATTGGATAGAAATTGTATTCCGAAAGGCCTCAATCGGACTACACTATTCCGATTGAGCTGTATACATTGACGTATTCTATTCCAATTGAGTCAAATTATTAATGGATTATTAGGCTGCATGTAAGCTATTTTCATAAAATTTCCAGACATATGGACCAACAGACATGGTCTACAATTACTTGAAAACAAATCTGTTTCCTTTTCCTAAAAAAATGACCAATTTGGGAGATACAAGGTTTTGTTCAGACAGTGACAATATGCTTCACAACTCCTCCATTCCAGGTCCAAAACTAAAGAAGCCACCGGCGTGCCACAGGGGTGGGTGTTGGGGCCAGTATGCTTTTGGAGAGCTGACACAGACGTTCCAGTTCACAGCGTCCAGGAATGCTGATCTCACGCCTCTAACCAGCTTTCTCTTTCATTGATTTAAGGCATCAATTACACAATGAGCACAAGCAGACAGAGGGCTCCTACACAGCGATCAATAGCAAGTCTATTTCCAGCCGAGAGCTTTACTATGATGGATTCATCTTCTCTGTGTGCACCAAGAGACAGACAGACAGCCAGCCACATTCAGCTCTAACCCAGAAAAATGTATGAGATAAATCACTGAAGGACCACAACCAGCTCTTCAATTTGTATTTGAGGTTGAATAGGTCAGTAAGTAGGACTGTCCACTGTAACTATTTTAACTGTTGGGTCAAATTTCTGTTGTATAATAAAATCCTGAAGGGCTCTCCTTAGACTTCATATACAGCTTTGGTTTGAGTGCTATCACTGTGAATGTTAATCACCAACTTCTTTCGTTTTTTTATGCTTTTAATTCTCCCCTTTAACGATGGGGTTAAGTTCCAGCTCTGAAAACACTGACATTTGTGGGGAGTTTATTTCTGGGCCATAGTTGCATCTCTTTCTATGCTATTCTCAGGAGTGTCTGTGTGCTGCTCTAGTTCGGAGAGGGATGAAGGACGTTGTGCTGGTTAAAGTTGTAATACGCCTCTGATGTGACCCAGTTATAAGCCCAGTGCATGGCTCCACCTCAGCTTTACACAAAAATACCCTACAGGAAACACCATCCCTCTAACATAGATCAAGAGCGACTGACAATAAACCACGGAAAACGTTATTCGAGACTGAGCCGGGCAAACAAGAGGAGTTTATTTGCAGGGAAAGCAGCAAAGAATCTGGTGTTCTATGGTTTTCCAGACTTTAGCAGTCGGATCGAGCTGAACCTAACTGACAGAACGAGAGCCTGCTGTCTCTTTCTCTCAAACTTACTAAATAAACTAATTAAAAAATAATAATTTTTCACACAAGACACATTGGGTTCCATTTTCCATGACTTTATAAGCCAAACCTGTGATATAAACATCACTAATTGCTCTTTAATGGGCCATACTGGCATTAATTTAATTTAAATAACATGAATTTAATAAATTATATCAAAAAATATTAAAGATAAGAGGCAGCTGGCTGTTTAACACAAGTCATAAAATGATACTACAACATTTTGGTACATATGTAGCAGCAGCAATCATATACAGCAGAAGTGAAATTACCTGACTCGCCTCAAAAAATTAGACAATCGCCTTAACAAAAGTCTAGCAATTACAATTGTGCATCCATGATATACACATTAATATTTATATCGAAGAAACCCTCATATCTCCAAAGCGGTAACTTTACAGGAGAAGAAAAAAACATAGATTACTTTTAATGTAACTCAATGGAACCAGACGTCTTTCCAAGTCATTTTGGGTCATTTCTTTTGGTCCTTTCTTTGTGAAATTTACATACAATGTAAACAATAAGAGGAACTTTCAAATTATGCCAGAAACTGAAAAATGGAAAATGGTAATACGTTTTCTTCCGAAGCAGCACAAATACACTATATTTCCAAAAGTATTCGGTCGTCTGGCTTCACACGCATATGAACTTGAGTGACGTCCCATTCTTAATCCATAGGGTTTAATATGATGTCGGCCCACCCTTTGCAGCTATAACAGCTTCAACTCTTCTGGGAAGGCTTTCCACAAGGGTTAGGAGTGTTTATGGGAATTTTTGGCCGTTCTTCCAGAAGCTCATTTGTGAGGTCAGACACTGATATTGGACGAGAAGGCCTGGCTCACAGTCTCCACTCTAATTCATCCCAAAGGTGTTCTATGGGGTTGAGGTCAGGACTCTGTGCAGGCCAGTCAAGTTCTTCCACACCAAACTGGCTCATCCACATCTTTATGGACCTGCTTTGTGCACTGGTGCGCAGTCATGTTGGAGCAGGAAGGGGCCGTCCCCAAACTGTTCCCACAAAGTTGGGAGCGTGAAATTGTCCAAAATCTCTTGGTGCTGAAGCTTTAAGAGTTCCTTTCACTGGAACTAAGGGGCCGAGCCCAGCTCCTGAAAAACACCCCCACACCATGATCCCCCCTCCACCAAACTTTACACTCGGCACAATGCAGTCAGACAAGTACCGTCTCCTGGCAACCGCCAAACCCAGACTCGTCCATCGGATTTCCAGACGGAGAAGCGTGATTGGTCACTCCAGAGAACACGTCTCCACTGCTCTAGAGTCCAGTGGCGGCGCTTTACTCCACTGCATTCCACGCTTTGCATTGCACTTGGTGATGTAAGGCTTGGATGCAGCTGCTCGGCCATGGAGACCCATTCCATGAAGCTCTCTACGCTGTTCTTGAGCTGATCTGAAGGCCACATGAAGTTTGGAGGTCTGTAGTGATGGACTCTGCAGAAAGTTGGTGACCTCTGCGCTCTATGCCCCTCAGCATCCGCTGACCGCTCTGTCATTTTACGTGGCCGACCACTTCGTGGCTGAGCTGCTGTCGTTCCCAATCGCTTCCACTTTGTTATAATCCCACTGACAGTGGACTGTGGAATATTTAGTAGTGAGGAAATTTCACGACTGGAGAGCGACCCATTCTTTCTAATGTCTGTAGAAGCAGTCTGCAGGCCTAGGGGCTCGGCTCTATACACCTGTGGCCATGGAAGTGACTGGAACACCTGAATTCCCTGAATGTTTTCTAATACATTGTTTTTGTTACATTTTGCACAGCATCCCAACTTTTTAAGCAATGGGGTTGTACTATGGTTCTGTCTTACAGGCCCTAGTACATCTGGAAGGCTTGTGAACCGTAATCCACTTTTCTTTGGACTAACACACACCACGCATCTGCTTTTAGGAGCCCGCTGTGGTCTTCATTTAGGCAGCCAGGAAGCAAAACGTTACCGAAGAAATGTGGATCACCAGGCCGGATGACTCGCAGCTCTTCACCCAATTGAATTAACTCATTTCTCCACCATGTTTACGCAGCCCAGGGGGAATAATGGAGCCCTTTAAGTGCATCGATCCAGGAGCGCACCGTGACCTGGTCATGCGCGTCCACCACAGCTGTTTTCTCAACCCCAGCAGCGGGGGAGCACAGCAGCCTGGTTTGATCTGTTTGCTTGCAGATGGCTGGACTGAGAGCCAGGCCATCCACGCCAGGCACTCGCACAGCTTACACACTGCTCTGATGCACATTTGGACAGCTGCGTTTTATCAGTCACAGCTGAAGGAAAAATAAACCCGAGCTGCAGAAGCCTGGTTTGATCCCACGGCCTGCAGCTCCACCACGTACATCCAAATACGCACACATACACTTAGGCATGCATGTGCTGGGAACCTTCCTCTACAGGACACTATATACAGAATAATGACTGGACACTAATAGACACTCCAGCCAAAACACAACAGGATATTCAAAATATAATTTAACCGTATTTTAGTCAATGCAGTTTAAATGTCTTGTGATACATACACTCTTCTCAGCTCTGTAGGGCTTCAGAGGTTCTTGTGCACTCTTTAAAGTAAAGATTACAAATGGTTCAAATGGTAGAAAAAACTTTAAATCAGCTCAACACCTTTATATAATATAGAGGTTTAGTTTTTAAAATGGTTCTTCTGACTCAAAAGTGTGTTTTATGAAATCACTCCAAACAAAAAAACAAACAAAACATTTGCCGCTTTTTTGAAAAACTGATAGCAAGCTTAGATTAATGGCTGCAACACTGGTCACTCTACTGAACCCTGAACCAGTCATCGGACTTAAATTCCAGTTGAATTCCAATGACCGGCTGATCACCCTTACATGGACAGTCTGAAAACCAATGACTCAGCTGTGAACGTCAGCGTAGTCTATACACTTAGTCTTGTACTTTCTTTGGTTGATTTTACGTGATACACACACCGTAACGTTCTGACCACCTCCTCGTTTCTACGCCCACTGTCCACTTCATCAGCTCCACTTACTGTATAGCTGCACTCTGTAGTTCTACAGTTACAGACTCCACTCAGACCAGCACAACACACACTAACACACCACCACCACGTCAGTGTTACTGCAGTGCTGAGAATGACCCACCACCCAAACAGTACCTGCTCTGTGAGGGTCCATGGGGGTCCTGACCACTGAAGAACAGGGTAACAGAGTATCAGAGAAACAGATGGACTACAGTCTGTAACTGTAGAACTACAGAGTGCAGCTATACGGTCAGTGGAGCTGATAAAGTGGACAGTGAGCGTAGAAACAAGGAGGTGGTCAGAACGTGACGCCTGACCGGTGTAAATGATATAAGTGATATAATCCACTCAAATTCTTATAGCTCAATCATATTTACCACAAACCCTCACCTCTCGTTATCAACATGCCTTCCCGAACAAAACAGAATGAAAAAAATCAGTAGTTGAGTATAAAGGCTATGTTGTATTTGGAATAATATCCTATTGGTGTGGACATAAAGCACATGACTGGCTAGCAAATGGTGTTTTAATAAACATCAAAGGCTGAAGAACAGTGATGATAATCGCTTCTTTGAGCCTACGTTTAATAATAGTCCACAACATTTCAGCCCCTTTGACCAGATTTTAGACCTCCCCAGGTCCACACACACACACACACACACACACACACACACACACACACACACACACACACACACACACACATATACACAAACAAAAAGAAGACTTGAGAGGAGGACTGGGCTGCAGGCTGGTAGGCAAACAGAAAGCATTCCATTCCTCAGTATTACGTCTTTGCTCCCAGGAGAAGGCCCTGACTCACACCAGCACGAGAGTCACACGCTTAAGAAATGTCACAAGGCATCACAAGGGGTGCTACTCAGCGCCATGTGTGATCTGTGGTGCACACTCAACTTAGTTAAAAGATCACACTAAATCATCACACTGTGACCTTGAGAGACGAAGAGACTGTTTACTCAGAGCAAATGGGTTTAATTCTTCAAGGGCATCGCCTGGACTGGGGGAGAAGAGCACAACTGCAAGAAAAACTTGGTTTTTTTATCAAATATCGAAATTGTTTCAGGAATTTAAGGAGATAGATCCTGAATCAGCACTCTGACATTCCAAGCAAAACACTATATCGCCAAAAGTATTCGCTCGTCTGCCTTTACACGCATATGAGCTTGAGCAACATGCCATTCTTCATCCATAGGGTTTAATATGATGCAGTCAGACAAGTACCGTCTCCTGGCAACCGCCAAACCCAGACTCGTCCATCGGATTTCCAGACGGAGAAGCGTGATTGGTCACTCCAGAGAACTCGTCTCCACTGTTCTAGAGTCCAGTGGCGGCGCTTTACTCCACTGCATTCCACGCTTTGCACTGCGCTTGGTGATGTAAGGCTTGGATGCAGCTGCTCGGCCATGGAAACCCATTCCATGAAGCTCTCTACGCTGTTCTTGAGCTGATCTGAAGGCCACATGAAGTTTGGAGGTCTGTAGTGATGGACTCTGCAGAAAGTTGGTGACCTCTGCGCACTATGCCCCTCAGCATCCGCTGACCGCTCTGTCATTTTACGTGGCCGACCACTTCGTGGCTGAGCTGCTGTCGTTCCCAACCGCTTCCACAAATTTATTTCAAGCAGTTACTGAATAATTAGCCTTGACTGGATGGACAAACCAAAATATACCCTGGTGAAACTGTCTGTCATTAATTCTTTATAAATATGATATTATTACCCCCGACAAGGTCACAAAGACCACTCAAAGTGTTTTGGAATGAGAAGAAACTACACAAGTCTCCTTCTAAGAGGTATTTATATTTATTTAGCATGACACAATCATACGGACCACTGAAACGTGTCAAATACATCTTATATCTAAGCGTAAAAGTTATAGTACTAATTTAAAATCAGATGCTCCTATAAACAAAACTAAAGCCTCTTCTCAGCAATGGAAATGCATAATTGGGTATCGTCAGCATAGCTATGAATACTTATACTATGCTTCCTAATGATATGACCTAGAGGTACCATGTACAAAGAGAAAAGCAAAGGCCCTAAGACTGAACCTTGGAGGACTCAAGAAATGGCAAATCTTTATGACGAATAATTTCCAAGTGAACCGCCTATCAGTTAAATATGATTTAAACCATTCTAACCATTTAGACACCAAACTGTGCCCGAGAGGCCGACCCAGCATTCAAGAAGCTGGATTAAAATCTTGTGGTCAACAGTATAAAAAAAGCAGCCCCAAGATCTACTACTACTACTACTGTGCATGGACAAAACCTACAATTTATACGCTTACACTGTACTAAACTGCTTGGTCCAAAAGCCATGCGGTGATTCAAAACAGCATGCTGTGCGTCTACGGACCGAGCAGCAATGCTGAGAAACCGCACTACAGCAGCTTTGCTAACTTGTGCCACACTGGGCACTGAAACTCAAACCAGGCAGCAATGAACGAGAACCAGGACGGGCATGAGCAAGTGAGCTAATACTAATATCAGTATTGATGCATCTCTAATAAATAGTATAGCAAAATGATAACAATAATACTGAGCCTGGATTCTTAAGAGCTCCTCTTAGTCAGAGTGGGCTGCTTCTTTCTGAGAGGAAGCAAGAAGGGAGTGCTCAAAAAGCCTTCACTAAATTTAGCACTCAAGAAGTGAAACTCCACTAGAGGCATGAGTCAAGAACAGAGGTCTTTAATTAAAATCCAATAAGGTCCAGGTTCGGTCAGATTTCAACAACATTTACTGAACGTCAGATCAAATAAAGTCCAGTTCGGTCAGATTTCAACAACATTTACTGAACGTCAGATCAAATAAAGTCCAGTTCGGTCAGATTTCAACAACATTTACTGAACATCAGAACAAATAAAGTCCAGTTCGGTCAGATTTCAACAACATTTACTGAACATAAGATCAAATAAAGTCCAGTTCGGTCAGATTTCAACAACATTTACTGAACATCAGATCAAATAAAGTCCAGTTCGGTCAGATTTCAAAAACATTTACTGAACATCAGATCAAATAAAGTCCAGTTCGGTCAGATTTCAACAACATTTACTGACCATCAGATCAAATAAAGTCCAGTTCGGTCAGATTTCAACAACATTTGCTGAACATCAGATCAAATAAAGTCCAGTTCGGTCAGATTTCAACAACATTTACTGACCATCAGATCAAATAAAGTCCAGTTCGGTCAGATTTCACCAACATTTACTGAACATCAGATCAAATAAAGTCCAGTTCGGTCAGATTTCACCAACATTTACTGAACGTCAGATCAAATAAAGTCCAGTTCGGTCAGATTTCAACAACATTTACTGAACATCAGATCAAATAAAGTCCAGTTCGGTCAGATTTCAACAACATTTACTGAACATCAGATCAAATAAAGTCCAGTTCGGTCAGATTTCACCAACATTTACTGAACATCAGATCAAATAAAGTCCAGTTCGGTCAGATTTCACCAACATTTACTGAACATCAGATCAAATAAAGTCCAGTTCGGTCAGATTTCACCAACATTTACTGAACATCAGATCAAATAAAGTCCAGTTCGGTCAGATTTCACCAACATTTACTGAACATCAGATCAAATAAAGTCCAGTTCTGTCAGATTTCACCAACATTTACTGAACATCAGATCAAATAAAGTCCAGTTCGGTCAGATTTCAACAACATTTACTGTCAGTTTCCTCTTTTTAGGTCACGTCATGTGGAATAACTTCCCTCTGACTCACTTTCTTCTCTGACTGCTGTTTCTCTCCTCGTCCCTCCCCTGTGTGGCGTCACTCACTCCAGTCTCAGAGCTCATCGTAATGCACAGATCTGATTGGCTGAGCAGCGTCACGTGTGATATTTACAGCACATGTGATTGGTCTGAGAGTCTCCGGCCACTAAAGCCACCGCAAAGTCTAGAAAAGTTACGCTGATTAGAACAGGACCACCCCATCCAAATTATAGAATTCTCTATAGTTTATCAGTTATAAATCCAGGTCCGGACTCGGACTACAGTAAGCCTATTAGTGACCTTGCTGAAGACATTGCTGAAGAAAGAGTAAAAGTTAACGAACATAGTTAACGAAAAACGCTCAAGAATAGACAAAGAACTCAATAAATGGGAGGATGTACACACACACAGCCTGCGCCACACCTGCACACCCACTGAACCACATGGTCAGAATGACATGGGAAAGAGTGATTCAAGGCCAAAGGGATGTATGTAAAC